>NC_042494.1:6030167-6052035 GCF_005508785.2 Acyrthosiphon pisum
TTTTTGAACTGTTCGGGATGTACAAAAAACACTTGAACGGTTTGAAAAATGTTCTGAAATGTACGTGCACATTTGTACATAATATACCTACTCCAAGTTTGGTCCTACACACAACAATGGTCGTGAATAACACGTTTCGTTTTTATAATACTGGTGAGATGTATTTTGTATTTCTTGACTTGAAAATTGCAAAAAATTCCGAATTTCTTTTACGTATTAAATCATAAATTTATTTTTAGTAAAATACGATTCTATAAATACATACGTAAAAATGAATTTACTATGTACCTACATTATAATATATTATAGTGGCTAGTGGCATATTAGTATACTTCTGTGAAGCGATTTTTTTTACTAACGCATTATATTCTCACAATCATATACATATATACATAATAATATAATATGTAGGTAGATATAATATTGTCTTAAATTAATTTCAAAGACAAATTGTATTATTAACTCTTTAATGTATGTGTAAAGTGTGTTCCGTGGAATAACTGCTTCCAGTGGCGTAGCCAGAGGTGGCTGATACGATGAAGCTGACACCCCCCCCCCCCCTTGAAATATGAATATAATATGATAATGGTAATAGAAACCAAAATCTAAAATAAAACGTCGGCATCTATATGTTACACTTATGGAAGAACCTTGGTAAACCATCGATGTGTAATAATTGATCTCCCCAAATATTAGGTAGGTAGCAGTGGAGTACTCACTGATTGGTGGCGTAAGTTTTTTTCACTATTTCATATGCGTATTACAATTTAATATTTTTTAGAAACAATACCTATCACGATTATTGTTTTTTGTGATTGAATTAATATAATAAATAAAAATAAATGAATGTATTGATTTTACAATGATGTTTTGTGTGTGTGTCTGTGTGTGTGTACACGATAAGTAGTCGAAATAATGCTTCGATTTTAGACTTCAGTATCTTGTTCGATGGCAAAGTGAATCTAGTTGGTGCATTGGGTAGGTAAAAATCCCATACTCTCATTAATCATTAGTGTTGAAAAGCGCCGAGAAATAAGGAAAACCGGGAATTTTTACACCAAATCGGTTTTTAACAAAATTGATTTAGGTTTTTGATGTAACTCTAAAACAAATGATCGTAGATGTTTGAAATTTTCACTGGTTGTTTAAATTATCATTTTCTATAAAAGAAAAAATGTTATTTGTTCTGTAAAAAAGCTTGAAAATTTAATACAAGGCTCTTAAATACTGTTACAAAGACATTTGAAAAATATTAAAAATCCATAGGCACAATTTATCATGTTTATTTTATTAATTCCTATACGGCTATACTTGATAGCATTTTCAAAATATTTTGAATTGTTTTAAGCTGCTTACGTACAATTTCAAATTTCTTAGTTTTTTATTTTTTTTTATAAAATTAATTTTTATTTGAGGCCCAAAAATCAACGCTTGGCATAAACAAGTTAATTAGTTAAAGGTAAGTTACTTTCAATTAAGTTAATTAACGAGTTTCTTATGTTATTCAGTAAATTACGAATTAATAAATTTTATTGCCACGTTAACTTATTTTTTTCCTAAGCCACAGCTTTAATCCGAAATATTAAATATATTAATTAGTAAATAATAATTTATTATTATAGTTATTATATTGCATATTCACAGAAAATATTTTATAACTATATTATAGACGGAAATGTCATAAGGATTTCTGTTAATATTACTTTCTTACAATATTGTATCGTACATTCGTACCTAATGTTTGAAATTTTGAAGAAAACTATTAACTATTAACTTAGCTAATAGTGACACATCTCATTAAAAATTAAGTATAATATATTACGGTGTAATAAACATCCCAGACAGCAATTTCTTGTTTATTAATATTATTATAATATTTTAATAACGAATAATATTAGTATAACGTTATGTTAATACTATTATAATATTATCATTACAAAATGCTGTCTGGGATGTCCCCCGGTGCCATGACGAGGCTCTTTCACGCACGCATTTTATCTATGGCTGGAGTAGCGGAGTGGCGGCGTGGTCGAGGGTGGAAAGTGTATGTTTTCAAAAGGTCTACATTGTATATATAATATAATATACTTTGTGAAGACACCCACCGACGCCGACGCCTTGGAGATCGTAAATACGATTTCGTATTTTCATCGTACAGACTTATATTTTTAAAATTGGTACAACAGTATACAACACACGACTGCAGAACAGACAATATTATCTTCGGGTCGTTTAATTACACAGAGTAGGTATAATATAATATATGGCATCCGGGCCGAGGGTGGTAAATGTCCGATTTTGGAATGCGTTTTAGGTACTATATATTTTTTTATATATATTATGTATAGGTACAATATAAAAGAATATATTACCTATGGTAGTAACCGGCCGACGCCAATACCAATGATATCTTTGGGTCCGTATAAGAACATGCTTTACAGATTAAATAGATGTACATAAATTTTACATGCAGTTTATTTCGTCCCTTTCCATCATATTGTTATAATGTGCATTGTACCGAAGGTGTGTATAATCCGTGCTGTAGGTCCACACCGTTGTTGGAAATGATACAGGAATGTCATTTGACGACTACAGAAATATATATTACTAGTACATACTTAAAATTAGCTTTGTTAAATCTGAAAAAAAGCTATTTATTTATATATTATGAATAATTATTTTTAATGCACTAAAAATATACTACAATAGTGTAATATATAATAATATTATACAAAAGTGATTTATTTAGTTGTAATTATATATATTTTAATATTTACGTGTATAGATTATACATGTAATATTGCCGTTAATATTTCATAAAAAATAATGTTATATGTTATATTGTGCTATTGAATAAAATAAATATTACTAGGCTGTTATTGAGCTCAATAATAAATTTAGTCTTTAAAACCTGCAAATAATCGAGCACAATTGGTGTATTGACCTAGAAAAGGACTGAGCGCAATTGGTATATTATGAAAAGATCATTTTAATTTTAATAGGAAAATTCCTAAAAATAAATTTAAAATGAATATAATGATTGCTAATCATAAAAGTAATCAAGTTCATACCTACGTATTTGATTTTAACAATTTTTTTTTTTTATATTATGTACTTTGGTACCTACCTACCTACTTATATTAATTGTGAAAAAGTCAGGCCCAGGTTTTTTTAAGGGGGTGGGGTGGGCCATTGCCCCTCCTGGTAAAACTTGGGGGTGATAATTTTTTTATTTTATTATGCCAACTTCGTTATAACTTTGATACTATGTAAAATGTTTTTTCCTTATGTATTGTGATTTGGTAGAGACTTACCCAAAGTTTATTTTAGGATGATATTCTCTCAAATCTATTTTTATACTAACAGTAGTTATTCCTTGGATAACTGACAACAGCATGATTACAGACCACTGCAGCTAGTGTTGTTGTAAATAAGTAAAACACAACATAATAATATTAATGATTATTATAATTTTATGCAATACCTACGTCTGGATTATTAATAAAATTAAGATCAGAAAAAATGCTATTAAAATAAATAATACATTTTTGTCAACTTACAACTTATTTTTATAATATGAGTATAAAGACCATAACTACTCGGAAACCAAAGGTACTAGATTCTTTCAAATTATAATATGTGCAATATTTTTTTTTACAATAAGATAAAAAAATTAAACGCTTATAGAAAAATCATTGCAATATTGTTTTCATTTTTATTTTACTTATAGACTACTTTACTTACTACTATTTTTTGATAAAAACTATAGTATGTTTATTTAACACTGGTTTTCCTAGAGATTTAAGAGATAACTAATAAATTAAAATATAAAATTTTGAAAGGAATGCAGTTTAGCTGCAAATCGATTTTCGTGAATTTTTTCTTTAAAATTTGTGTTTCCACGCTTAATGGTGGTATTATAGAAAATGTCAGTCAAATAGGTAGGTAAACATTGTTGTTTTTTTATAAATTTGAATTGAGAATAAATTATAACTATCAAAAATGTTCATACGTATTTGATTTTAACATTTGTCTTTTTTTAATATTATTTACTTTTTTATAGGTACCCGTATAATACCTGCCTAATCATATTAATTGTAAAAACATAAAACAAATTTTACCTTCAAGTATGAAGGATATGAATATATAGGTATAATATCGTATAAATACAGTATATACAATGTATGTGTTTGTACGATACATACAATACGTGCATAATATATACAATTATGCGATCAAATGTTTGGAAACTTTAATTACCATCTGTATATTTTGATACCTACATGTATTTAGCTATAACATGTTTATTAGGTAAAATATTTAATCACTTCATTAATATGTATTATATCATATCAGCCCGTTTCCAAAGTTGTTGAATACCCTGTATACACAGGGTATATAGAATATACACTGCCCTGTTTATTTGTCACTGTATTATTTTCGGACGAGTTTTGGACACTTCAGTAATAAAATATACCCCACGTCTGTGTCCTTCCAAATTGAATACTTATAAGCAATAACTTTCTATAGCATAGGTAGGTAAACAATGTTGTTCCGTGGTTTTTATATAAATTGTTTACATATATATTTTATTGAATGTATATTATGGCAATGATAAAAACTTGTTTTAAACTTTTTTGTATCAATTCGATTTTGTTGATAAACTGTAACAATCATTCTTATAAATTATTAGTATTCAACAGATATATTATAATATGATAGACACGCCTTAAAATTATAATCAATAAAACATTAAGAGGACGCCAGACCCGCATTTGTTGTCTCCGTCTTACAAATGCGTAATTTACATTTATTATACACGCTATAACTCACTTAATAACTGAATTTTCACTCTAATTTTTAAGCTAACGGAATAAAACTAGAATTTCCGAGAGTAAATTTAACACCCACGTGTGTAGTAAAACCTTTTTACACATACACGATATAAACATACCGCGTTTGCGCAGTCTGATTATAGATCGCTCAATTTTGGTTCTAAATGTAAATATTTATGCGGGAAAATCGGTGGTTTTTTTTCCATTATACTCAATGTAACGATCATTATATCGTTTAGAAATATCAAAATTTCAAAATTTTTTTTTTTTCAAAACTCACCGTCTTGTCCTCTAAAATATTGTCATATTTTAATTTTGTTATAGGAGTTTTTATTTGAACACTAAAATTAAGCGAGTTCAACTCAGACTGCGTAAACCCGTTTTGTCTATGTCGTACGTGTGTCAGACGAAAAGAGCACATGGAAGAGTGACGCCCTCTTAATTACTCCATAGGTAGGTACATAAGAACATAATATGACACTGTCACATGGGTAGTAGCATTGATTTTAAATGTTAGTTTTAATTATATAATCAAAGTTAATATACGTATATAAGATTTACTACAACTATCAACTAATTATAGTCCAGCGGTTCTTAAACTTTTGTAAATCACGTACCCACTTTTTAGTTATCGGCCCCTTACCAAATTTTTTTCGAATACCTTTTTGTATACAAAACATCTCACGTTATCATAATCAAAATTATTATAATTATTTTACATTACAAATTACATATTAAGTAGACATAACAAAACAAACACATTTATAATTATTTTTATTACAATTAATTGTTTATAAAAATATAACAGGTATAAAACTATAATTGAGAACGATCGATTAACTTTAGTTAGTGGCAGTAAAAATAAGACTTTCAAGACTACAATATGCTGTACGCATGTACATTTTGTATGAACAAATGAACAAGTAAAAGTTTGCCAAACTTTTTGTCTACTTACTAGCCACATTCGAAATTTATATTTATCGATACTGTGGGCTGTATAGACCTGTTAATTTTGAAAAGAAAAACATACCAAATGTTACACTGTTGATACAGTTACTTAAAAGTTTTAAGGTAATTTTAAATTCATAAAAAATAATTTAAATAACATTTTTTTTTTTTAATTATAATTTTTTTTTTATTTATAAATTATACCTTTAGCAAGCCTGGGCAAGTTAATGATAATTTTTAACTGAGTTAAGTTAAGTTAATATAAAACATTTTAACTCAGTTAATAGTTAAAAGTTAACTCATTTTTTTTTTGTAACTCAGTTATGTTAAAGGTTATATGAACATTTTCAATTAACTTATTAACTTAAGATAAGTTAAGTTATTATATTTTGTTTTATAATATCTTTATAAATATCCAGTAATATGGTTTAAATAATAAAAATCACAAATATTATTGAACACAGGAAATAGCCAATAGCTTTTCTATGCATAGGTACTGAATTAATAGAATTATGAAGTAGGTACGAAAAAAATACAAAATTGAAAATGCCAAAACAAATACAACCTTTTGATTTATGAATACCTACACTAATACAGATAAGTACTATACAATATTTTTAAATTATTAAATAAAAATAACGTGGTATTTAAAAATGTACTTAATTTTAAACTCTGAATACTTTTTCAGGGTACTAAAAGTCTAAAACTGTTAGAGAATATAGCCAACTTTATACTTCAGTAAAATATTTATTTAAGAAATTGATTTAACTATATTTGTAATTCCCTATTCTAGTAAATGGTTATGTAATATCAATAATAATTTTTATTTTTATTATTTAATTATTTATAAATTAACTTAACTTGAATTTTATTAAAAGTAACTCGTTATTTATTAAGTTAATATCAATTAAAATAAGTTAAGTTAAAAATTAAGTTATTGAAAATTAAATTTTAAAAAGTTAAGTTAAGAGTTAAAATTAACTTTACTTTTAACTTTTTAACGCGTTTATGCCCAGGCTTGACCTTTAGAAATGTCTAATTTTATAAAATAATCACGGGCCTATCGAAATACATCCACGGGCCGGACACGCTTGCTTTATAGCCTTACAGTCTGCTAGCAGCGCTAAATACTACAACCTAAGTGTCCCTACTCCAAAACGCCGTCTCAAGCTTGGACGTCCACATGATCTCCTACGCTAATTTTCTATTGTATTATTATTTTCTCATTTATTAATTATTAATTAAATCTTAAGTGTACATACCTATTAATGTTGTAAATATATAGTTAGATCTAAGCTCATAAAACATTGTTAAATTCTAATTTATCAATTCTTACTGATTTTGTAATTTTTTTTTTATCTTAACCTTTTTCAAAATGTCAAATATTATATTCTTTTAGCCTTAAGTTTAGATGACCAATGTCAGGAAAACTTTATAAATAAAAAAAAAAAAAAAAATATTATAGGCACACATATGAAACCGACTAGGATTAAATCTGCAAATGTATTATACCTACCCATATATTGTATATATAAAATATATAATATATAATATATATATATATATTGAACCGTGCGATAAGCTGGCCACACACTAAGGTTTAATATTAACTGTCTGTGTACGGAGTAGTTCGAACAACGTAAACCGATGGTTTCAGTGTACTGAAACGGAATGAAAAGTGAGTAGTTCGATTTTTCCCGTGTTAGGTGTTTGTAGTGAAGAAAACCGAAGGTGTGTGGGTCCATATTCGGTGTTCGAACTGTGACCGTACGGTTTTAATAAAATATGTACCTAAATATCATTCATATCGTCATTATTATACAATTAGTCATGATTACTGTTTAAAGTTTTTTTCATCTGGTTTATTGTGTTTGTGGTCTTCAAATGTATAAATTATTAAACAGAAAAACTAATATTCATTAACCTATCATGATCTATGTTTTGTATAATTACATCGTAATTTGTATATACATAAATTATATTATATCATTTTTGATCCTTAAATAATTATAAAACAGAAAAACTAATAACTCGGTTTATAGTAATGACATTGAAAAAAAAATCTGACGATAATGCACTAATAGTGTACTATGCTGTTCTTCTCTATAATGTACTATGAAATTTTGGTTGCTGAAAACGATGAATACTGCTTCTATATAATTTAAGTTGGTCCGCGCAAAACGTGTTTTGTGCCCGAAATGCAGTGATACGACATCCGGAGGGGAGGGGGGGGGTGCCAGTTATCAATAACGTAACTTTATATATTATATAGATAAAGTAACAGTATAATAGCAATGCGTTTTCGTGAAAATCTCGTACAGAAAATTCAACACGTAAGTGTGTTAGTGTTGATCGAGATGTGTATACTATGATATTATCATCTGTTTCATTATAACATTATACACACACCAACACATTATACTGTACCAGTATCGACTACCTTATCAGTGGCACTCTGATGTTTCGAAAGCCGCTGTAAAGTACAACTAGTGGTAAAAATCACCATCTAGTATCTACACATGCGTTATATAAATCGCAATGACAATATAATAATTGTTCTATGTAAATTATACGTATACATTATATCAGTTAGGTACGTTATTTGTTACTATAGGAGCGCTTTTTTACCCCTAATTGTACCTTACGGCGGCCTATTAGGATGGGGGAGTGGCAGCGTCGAAACATTCGAAAGACCGCTCCTCTACTACTCCCCAACCTTGTCGATACCAGTCCAGTTTATTAGTCCGTGATATTATACTATACATATAAACATACGCCATAATATTTTAAGACGTTATTTCAGAACGTATACACGCATGTAGGTACTGCAGGTTTCGAAAACGAAACAAGGCAAACCGACCCTAACCGCCACAAGAATTCGATTGTGAAATTCTCGGAGAACTATACGCGTTTTTTGTCGGTTTCATCGGGGCGGGTCGCAGTTATATAAAACTGACGTGAGAGGTACAAATAGTTATAATATATTGTAGTCCCTGCACCCCGTCGCTGTGTTCGTATGATAATATAATATCGTATAAGGTGCAATAAACATGTCTCGGCGGTCGTCCTTTTGCTGACTACGGCCTACGGCATGGTCGGATCATATTTTCAAAAGAGCTTTATTATATTATCTTATATTTATATATAATATAATATATTATATTATGTGCAGACACCTGCAGACGCCGACGACCTGCAGGTCGTAAATACGATTTCGTATTACAAAGGGTAGGTACCTACCTAAATGCATTTTTCTGGCTATAAAAGTAACTACTTCAATTTCAAATTTTTCATAAATAATAAATCATATAAGTCTAATATTACCTAGGCCGTCGTCGTATGGTTAAACCGGACAAAAGACACTTTATAAAACCAATTTTCTGTTTGTGTTAATAATATTTTTCAATAATTAATATTGGTTTCTGAGTGAAGCGTTAATATGTGTATTATTTATTTATTTTCTTTTTTATCAGTATAAAAACACGATAATTCTCATAAAATATTGATCCGATCTTCAAACCCATACCCTGTTTCTGGTACCACTTTGTGTTCGTATGGTACTTTCACACGTCTCATTTTAAATAGATGAAAATTTATATTTGCTTTTCTATTTTTGTTTCCAATGAACATCATAGGTGTAATTAGAATCAACATTTTGGGAGGTATAGTGTCTTTAATATGTTAAAGTTAATTAAAAAAAATTATTTTATTTGGTACATATACATTTTTGATAATTTTTCGCCTTTAATATTACACCTATATTGTATAGGTTATACTAGGTGAATATTGTCATTAGTTATACAAGTTTTTCCAGAACTTTGAAAAAGGTGGCGCTGACTTGCTTTCGGCTCAATTGTCGTATGAACTGCTGACTTGCGTCATGCGCGTATAATATGTCATGAACGGTATTATCGTTCGCTGAAATGTCAGCGCTGAACTGTCGCAGAGCCAATAAATTCATAAGTTCAACAAAAAATTAGAAACAATAGTAACAAAAGTCAAATTTTTGGTTTAAATTATGTAGGCAGGTAGGTACCAAATGCATTGATTTTAAAAGGACGTCACTCTCGCATGCGTTGTATCCGTCTTACAAATGTACAACATAATATCAGAAACTGTTTTGCGCGGGACAACTTTACTCAATCTGTATTTATAGTAGAATTACCAAAGTTCTGCAAAGCACAGTCAAGAACTTTACCTGTGTCGTAGAGTTTTTATTATTTGGATAACATAAACAAATTTAAAGTTATCAGTTTAAAAACATTAGTTTTTTTTTTGATTTAATCAATAAAAATGATTGGTTAGTGCTATCAAACAAATTTAAATTCAACGACACTGATAACTTTTTTGCGTTGTGTAATTTTGGTTTTTCTACTACAAATATAGAGGGAGTAAAGTTGTACCTCTCAGAACAGTTTTTGCTAAGTTGTACGTTTGTAAGATGGAGATAATACACGCGGGTGTATTACGTCTTCTTATTGGTCAGGGATGGGAAACTCAATGCTAATAGAAGGCCTAATCTGAACGTGCAATAATCTAGTGGACCAGAGAATATAGAAAGCAAAAAAAAGAACCCTAATATTAACTATACCCCTATACTAAATAATATTATATTATTGTTCAATACTAGATATCTACGTTTTAAGATAAACATAATAATATAATATCTATAACGTCTTAAAAATCGATTGACTATTGTTAGGTTAGGCTAGGTATAGCTAACCATAAAATTATTATTAACACGTATCAGGGGGGGTTCTAAATGATTTCAATATTTAAATCAATAATAATGAACACATCTCTAGACTTCAAATTTTACTTTTTTTACAAATTATTTGGATCCGTCGGCCCTTTTTCTATAGTTTGAAGGAAAACGTTTTTTTTTCATTGGCCCTTTAAAGCGCATGTTTATTTGGGAAAAATAAATAAATTCATTTGAAACCATACGTACATACTACATAAACTATAAAATGTACTTATACAAAATTTCGAAAATCGATTTATAACTTACACAGAAAAAAGGCTATCGAATTAAAATTAATTTTCAGAACTAAAATTGGACTTACCTATATTTTTTTTAGCCAACTTATTGGCATTATCCACTGTCACGAAGGTACAAAAAAGCTTTCAATGACTTAATGTGCAGAAAACAAATTTTTCCGGCAAAGTGACGTTCGACGTAGCCGGTAGGTACGGGCTAAGCGTTTTTGATACTTTAGTGATTTGTTTTATGTTTGTTTTGCAACTGAAATCTGAATAAAAGTTTTTCCTATCCAAAACCCGAGTTTGAAAATTATTTCGTTAAATTTTCCGTCTATAAATTTATAAAAACAGTGCTGGCATGTACGTAGTACACGTGTGAGTGAGAATTTATTTAACGCCACAGTATATTATGACCTAATCTCAGAGCCAATCCAACTTGGAAGGAACAAACGTAGAATCGACAAACGCATACAATCGTAAATAGCGTTAATAGGGCCATTATTTTATTTTATTTATTTACAGTGTCATTAGCTAAATAGTACTGGGCGTATTAGGTTTTACCGGTTGTCAGCATATTATACGGTTGATACCACAATACTTAATGACAATAATAATAATATAATTACTATTATTAATGGATCGAAAATTTTCTTGCTATTGTATATTTTTTTTCCTATTCACATCTTTGGTAGAACCCTAATACATTATTAGTAATAATTATAATTTATTTAATTTGAATGAGCCATGAAGTTCCTAAATAGGTACAATTAAATATGTCTATTTAAATAGGTACTTCATGGCTCATCGGCCGTTGCTCATACGTTTATAAACAATTTTTAAAATAATAAAAATTCTCAATTAAAAACTGAACAATGTTCAGAGAATATAATATTTACTACACCCAATTAAACATTTTTTCTTTAATAATTTCATGATTTTGAGAGCATAATATTATTTAACATATTTTGATGCTTCTTATACACTGAACGATTTCATACCAGTCATTTTAACAAAAATATAGATTTAATTAATAGATTAAAAATGTATTAAAATAAGAATTAACAAATTATTTGATTTAATATTTTTTTTGTTTAGCTTAACTAATATTATTTCATCTTAGTATCAATAAGCATATTGTTGATCGATATTTTGTTAAAATAACTCGGAGTTTTGTGAATTTTATCAAAATGATTATCATTGAACTTAACTAAACTATACCCAGTTTAATAATATTAAATAATTGAAACAATAGAATATTTCTGATTTAAAAAAAGTTAGTATAATCAATTTAATAAACGATCAACTAATTTTATAATTGTATATTATTGGATTAAAAATGAAATTAATTGCATATTTATTTAAATTTATATTTCATAGATACCTAAATACATTAAAATAGCTGTATAGTCTGTAGATATTCTATTTACTCGGAAGTATGTATAAACACAATAATATATAATCCAGAACCCACTAATATTATACAAACATACCATTTTTCTGTTATAGTGAAAAAATAACCAAGTATATAATTTTATTGTAAAGAATATATTTATTAATAATTTACATAGTCAAATTTATTTATAAAAATAATAATTATAATAGGAATCTATATAAATATAATTAAAGACACATAAATTAAATAAATAAAAATTTGTAGGTAAATTGTTATATAATATTAGATAATGGGGGGAGGGGGGCATTTTAATAATAAAAATAATTATATACAAATCAAACAGGGTTCCTATATATATTATATATATATATATCTATTAAAGATAGAAAAATTATAATATATAATAATACATTAATACATAAATATAACAAAATAAGTATATATGATTTTGAAAAACTGTTAGGTTGGTATCTAAATAAACATTATTAGGTAATGTGTTATAGCATTATCATATACAAACAACATTCAAATTATAAATTATAAAATATAATAATATTTAACTACATAAAAACAAAAAAAAAATAAATGTAAATAGGTACCTATGTAAACATCATTTTTGAAAATTATAATTTATAAATATTTTTTATTTTTTTATTTTTTTTTTTAATTAAGGAAAAAGCCTCAGTAACGTGACCATTGGCTTGTTTTTACATAATAATGATAACTTAAATTAAATTGTACAATTTGATATCTTTCAAAAATAAAATTATATTTTGGATGGATTTTTCGTCAGGGCCCAGTGCGTCGTGAAGGTGTTCAGGAATGTTGAATTTTTGTAGTGCCTCTTTTGTGTCTCTGCATTCGGTAATAATATGTTTGATTGTAGTTGTAATTCCACATGTAGGGCATATTTTTGGTGGCTCTTTTTTTATGAGGTAGCCACGTGTGTGATGCGTATGGCCTATTCTGAGGCGATTTAGTACGACTTCCTCTCTTCTTTTGAGTGACATTGGATTATTCCATTTTTCGATAGTTCTTTTTATCTCATTTAATTTATTATTCATTTTTAGCCATTCTTTTTGCCAGTTATTTTTGATTTAAATATTTTTTAGTATGATAGCTAAAGGTAAAAAGAAAATAAATATTTTAATGATAATAATAATAAATGGAATATGCATTAGCCACTAAGTTCTGAAGTACCTAATTTATTTTATTAAAGTACATGATTTGTCATACTTTGTATGAATACTATAAAATACTTTTTGTACAAATAACCATATATCCTCCGATTCGTTTGGATATTCAACATTGAAAACATGAAAAATTTTAAATTTTATCCATGTTCGGATAGGGCCTTCTTTCTTTACCATTTTGTTTAAAAGTGCTTCCATTTCCAATGCTGTTTCAGTAAATTTTAGAACTGAATTTGGCGAATCTTTGATTCCATATTTCGTAAAAGACTTTTTCCCGTTCTCATCTCTAGTTACTTTCCTCGATGAAGGTATTATCACACTGTGTAATAAATACATAATTATGAGATATTTTGAACCTGAAAATACAGTAATTTTATAAATGGTTAGAACTCAGCTGAATGGTAGGTTTGTGTAATCTAATATATAAAATGCTGATTACAGTGAATACCTAATACTATAATAACTGTCATATTACCTGCTCAGTAGGTAGGTATTTATGTATTTATTTTATAATTTTAAAATCTTATACCTTATTAGATATGTACCTACTAAATTATAAAGTCGGTACCTACTATATAGGTACATATTAAGATAATATTTTAGATTCTAAGCTAGATATATGTATTGATTTTACAATGTGTGTTTTTTCCTGTCTGTAAACATTTTTCTAGTAAAAATATAATGTTTCGATTTCAATGTGACAACAATATTCTCACAGACTAAAAAAATGTTGTTATAATATTATATTGTTATATCAATCTATTATTTAATTTATATTACTGATATCTATTATTCCTAATGTCAAAAATGTGTACGCTATATTATATTATTACAAATAATTGTATACGATAATATTAGGACAGCTTTAAAATATACATAAATAAAATTAAATACATAAATCATGGGAGGGGGGTCTACGCCCTGGGTGCGCCACCGGGGTATAGATAAAAGTTTAAAACATATAGATAGACACATAGGTAGGCAATTACGAATTACAAGCAGCCAATGGGTAAAACAATATATTCACATATGAATAATTAATTAACTGCAGGCAACAGGTATATAATGCAAGTTATACTATAGGAAAGTCTGAAAGTACTTACACGATTTATAAAGGTGAAACAGTGAATAGTGAATAATATACTCGGCAGACATCGAGGAGAGACGATTCCTCGTCAAAATCAAAAAGAAAAGTGTCCAAAATATGAAAAAAAAAATTAGGCATAAAAATCAAAATATTCATAATATTATTAGTTAAAGAATACAATACACGATTGTAGCCCTTGGATTCCAAGTATCGACAGAATCTCCAGGTATTTTACAGTTTTTTCAATAATAATATTTATCTTAAGTCTATAAGTACCTGCAGGTAGCTATGGAAAATATTCTTAGGAAATCATTGTATTTCCACAATATTCCACAAATTAGAATACGTAGTGAAATTCTAAAAATAAGAACTACTGCAGTAAATAGAAGCAAAAAGTGGTTAAATATTGAATTCCTATTAATCAATAATAATATTTATAATATAATATAATATAATATAATATATTAAGTTGTATGCTTAGGATATTCATCTATGTTACAACGAAATAAGAAACTCTCGTAATAATAGTACGTTTCCAGACGGGACTTCACAAGGTGGACGAGGTGGTTTCTTCTAATTGTTAAAAAAACACGTTGCTTTAGGGATAACTAGGGTCATCTTCACAACAAATACCGTACCATATTCAATAATCCGCACACTAAACTATGCGTAAAATGCCCTATTTTGTTAAAAATTACGCTTAAATGAAACGAAAATTTAATACTGACCAACAACGTCTCTAAACCAATTATTTTATATACACATATATAGATTTGTGATCCAGTCTGATTCGCAAAAAAAAATATAATAAATAATGGTAAATAGTTAAACGTATGTACCTACGTGAAACAAAAAATAATGGTTGGTATAAAATCATTTGTATAGCATTTATAAGTGTACTAGAAAATATCGTCGTCGCTAGCTGAGTTTCTGACACCCAGTATGGTTTCAACCTGTTGCGTTGTGACTTCGAAGGGTGTCGTCGACTATTATCAAGGGAGTCGCTTTCGCAGTAGAAAATAGAAATACGATTGTAATAATTTATAGTTTTTGTTATTTTTTTTCGGGGCCGTTGAAGTCCGCGCGCCCCAATACAATATGATGCTGTGCGAGCGCATGCGTGCGTGTGTGTGTGCGTGTGCGTGTGTGTGTGTGAGAGAGAGAGAGTGAGAGAACGGACGATCGACAGATTTCGGCATCAAACAAATATTTCAATTCGTCAATTAACTAATGTAAATTTGTTTATTTTAAATTATTGTATTGGGTCCGTATTTTTGATTTCAAAATCAAAAGAAACCAACAAGATTGAAAACCACTGCTATATAGGTATACCGCTTTAACCTACAACACAAACAGACACGAAATAACGAAACAGAATTGAAATTCGGTTAGAAAGTGAAAATTCACAAATAGGCTTAATAATATAGTTAAAATCACAATAAGATGCCGTTGTTAAAATTTGAATGTCGATTCGATATGAGCGCCATAACTACGGGCCTGTGGCATAGAACTATAACCATAAACCACTATTTGAGATAAGTGTGGTTGCCCAACGAGCTATGACAAGACGGCATACGGTTTAAATCTTGGTCCCGGTGCTAGCACTTCTAGTGGACTATATTATAATTTATATATTTTTATTCTATATAAGTGATTCATAAAAATGTGTATTAGTTTTCACTTTAACCGATACCTAACAGTCACAAGTCACGTGACGTTTGGATTTAAATCGTATGCCGTGTGATATCATTTTTCTAATGGGTCGTTGGGCAACCATACTGTCTTAAATCGTGCCATGGACATACATAGGTAGCCTATAACAGGTATATACCTGGTAACCACGAAATTGGTCAGCGGGCGGTAGTAAGTACAACACTGAGCTTTCCTATACCGGACGGACAAAAAGAATGGTCTTCGCGTTTTATTATTAAATTAGTATTCATATTATATATATATATATACGTATATTACAGTTATAGTATAATAGAAACGCGTTTTCTTGAAAATCTCGTACAGATAATTTAACGTTGCTATAAGTATGGTAGTATATATCGATGTGCATACTATAATGTTGTCTGTTGTACATATCATACTATATATGTATATATATACATATACACCGTATTTTAAGACGTGGTTTCAGCACGTATATGCGTGTTCAGGTTTTGAAAATAAATTGAGGTAAACCTACCCTGCTTCTCGTGCATTTCCCTCGACCAACACAACAATTCTATTGTACAATTCTCGGTAAACCATCATCCCCATAGGTTTCTTGCCAGTTTCATCGTCTCGCCGAGTATAAATCGACGTGACGGTTCCAATAGTTATAATATAATATTTATTGTATAGGCATACAGACCGGCGTCGCACATCCGTCGCTGTATTTGTACAATGATATATCGTATAATATATTATGGTGCAATAAACACGTCACCCCGGTGCCATGACGAGGGTCTCTCGCGCACTCATTTGACCTGTGGCTGGAGTAGCGGAGTAGTGGCGTAAACTAGGGTGGAAAGTGTATGTTTTCAAAAGGTCTACATTGTATATATAATATAATATAATATACTGTGTGAAGACATCCACCGACGCCGACGCCTTGGAGATCGTAAATACGATTTCGTATTTTCATCGTACAGACTTATATTTTTAAAATGGGCACAACAGTATACACCACACGACTGCAGAACAGACAATTATCTTCGGGTCGTTTACTTACACAGAATATAATATAATATATGGCACCCGGGCCGAGGGTGGTAAATGGCCGATTTTGGAATGCGTTATAGGTCCTATATATATATTTTTTTATATTATATATATAGGTACAATATAAAAGAAAAGATTACCTACCTACGTAGTAACCGTCCGACGCCAATGCTGATGATATCTTTGGGTCCGTATAAGAACATGATTTACAGATTAAAAAGATGTACATAAATTCCACATGCATTTTATTTCGTCCTTTTCCATCTTATTATTATAATGTGTATGGTATCGAAGGTGTGTATAATCCGTACTGTAGTTGAAAATAATACAGGAATATCATTTTAAGAATACAGTAATATATATAACTATAGTACCTACTTAAAATTAGCTTTATTAAATCTGGAAAAAGCTATTTATTTATATATTATGAATAAATGTTCTTAATACACTAAAAATATACTACAATAGTGTATTATAGAATAATATTATACAAAAGTGATTTATTTATTGTAATTATATATATTTTGATATTTGCCCGTATATACATTTAATGTTGCCGTTAATATTTCATAAAAAGTAATGTTATATGACGTGCTATTGAATAAAATAAATATTACTAGGCTGTTATTGAGCTCAATAATTAGTCTTTCAAACCTGCAAATAATCGAGTGAAATTGGTGTATTGACCTAGAAAAGGACTGAGTGCAATTGGTATATCACGAAAAGATAATTTTAATTTTAATAGGAAAACTCCTAAAAATAAATTAAAAATGAAAATAATGATTGCTAATCATAAACGTAATCATGTTCGTACATATTGCCTCTCCTGGTGAACTTGGGGGCTGGTAATTTTTTTTTCATTATCAGGCAAACATAGTTATAACTTTGAAACTATGTATATACCTAGTTGTTTATCAACTATATACATGTTTATCCGTTGTTTCGTGGTTTTTAAATAAATTGTTTTCATTTATATTTTTTTTAATTTATAATAAATTATAATTTATTATTTTTAATATGACACTGATAAAAACTTGTTTAATACTTTTTTTATAAATTTTAATTTATTAATAAATTTTAACCATGATTATAATTAACGATTAGAACTCAACAGTAATATAATATGATGGATAGGCCTAAAATTTAAAATTATTAAAACATTACGAAGACCCCACATGTATTGTCTCCATCTTACACACGTATGATATAAACAAACCACGTTTACGTCATTTTATTTCATGCATCTAAATGATAAACTTAAAAAAATTTTAGTTCAACTCTATAGTAGTTAAGTCCTTATGGATGATAATATAATATAGAATACTGTTTTTTTTTTTTTTTTAAATTTTTTGAGTATGCTTGTATGCCTTCGTCAAATGGCCATACAAAATTAAAATTAATGATGTTATCGTAGTTCTATATGAACATTTCTTCGTTTAAAAATGAACCATCTGCCTTAGATGCATGCATGCAGTATTCGGTGTAAATAGACTTGAGAGTCCAGTAATGCAGTGGTATTTTCATATTTTATTTAAATTAACGAAATCATAACTAAATTACTTTTTAAAATTACCTAATTTCTATAGATAACGTGTTATTTTCCTCGTAAAAGATTAGTTATAAATGTAGAGCATATTATGACAATAACTAGGAGCTAAGATATTCGAGAAAAAATTTAAAATCAATACAATTTATTTATTTATGACTCCGGAAGCTTTAGACAATAACCAACAATATTACCTATTCATGATCCCACGAATTAATACTAACACAATTTATGTAGTAATTAATAGCACACCTACTACTAATTAGTAGTTATGAACGGATTTCGTAATAAGTTTTTTAAAAAAATAACATTATTTGTAACGCCCTATTTTTGGAATATAAAAATAACGTACCTAACGTGATAAAAATGATATCTGGAAACGCGAATGTAATTTGAATAAAAATATTTAGCGTAACGAGTAACGCAATTTCATTACTTTTCGAAAATAATTTACCCAACGCTGGGTATACCTTAGGGAGGGGGCAAGCAGATTATTGTGTATAAATCCATTTAATAGGTATATTACTTGTAGACGTTTAGTAGTACCAGTACCTAGGTACCTACTGAATACTGTTTATATTGTTCCGGGGCGTGATTAGTCTGGGCCAAGGCCCAGTTTGGCCAGGCCGTAGTTCCGTCTATGTGTGTACGTATAATTATCACGTTTATGTATTAATATATTGATATAATGTACGCTTAGGGTTGGGCAGTATCTCCGATTTAATTGTATCTTATGTCGCAATACATTTTTAGTCAATGTTTGGAGTATTTCATAAAATAATTTAATCGGTAGATACTCAATACATTAATGTGACACAGTTCTGCTCTTTACCATTGAAATTATTATTCAATATTAATTAAAGTATTATTTTAATGTTTAATATAATTTAATATTAAAAAAAAAAAGTAATGTTTTAATATTTAATAACGTTTTTTTATTTATTTTATGAATTCAAATTCAGGTACCTAAGTTTACTAGTCAGATGTGATTTTCTGTAGGCTGCAGGTCATTGGAAATTATTTTTCAACCCATTACCGATAAATCATAATATATAGTTATGTCCTTGACGGTAATCGGAAAAAAAATCCCCCATAAAAAAATCCTCGGAAAAAAATTCCCAGACTACTATAATATTACTCACAACTACATGCAGATGGTTGAACAAATATTTTTTAACGTTAATTAGTATTTATAATTAATATTATTTCAATTACAAATATGTATATTATATTATGTTATAATAAATAATATTTTGTTTTAAATTATATGTGTAATTTAACTTAACTAACTTACAACTTCACAAATAGGTACAGCATATAAAAAATATTTCGAATGATCAATACGTCAAATAGTACAGTTAAAAACATAGTATACATAAATATTATACAAAATATAGGTAATAATAATTATAATTATCAAACAATAATTTATTGAAAGTAGGCACGAGGCACCTACTTACGGTTAAAAGACTTATTTAATCGGTTAACAAGAATGTTTTTATACTTTTATACTCACCTGCAGGTACAAAATATATTTTTTAAATTCAGACAACTGTCTAGTATTTTTTTTAAATGTAACATACATTGCCCCATGTTAGTTTAAGTAATAGAAAAAATAGGTTTGGCATGGTTCAAATGCAGCAGAAATCAATAAAACAAACATTAACTAAATTCAAAAAATTAATATATTATATAATACTATAAACAATTTTCGAAAAATTAACAAAAATATTTTATATTACTATATTAATACATATTTTAAGTTGGTATAATTCTGTAGAAATTGAATCCCTGAAATAAAATATTACGTTTGCTGTGACTTTTTGACGATAATTTACATGGTATGAGAACTTCATATGATACTTTTCATTGTTGCGTACAGTTTAGTGTGTACCTTTGATAATGTATAATATAAGGTAAAAGGTTACACCTACCTATCTAATCTGTAATATTTGTATACTCGTTATCTTAAAATGAATGGGTATCCGGGTACGACCATGTTCAAACATTGTATTGTACAACGAATGATCAATATTTTTAAATGCTATTTGTGAAGTTGTTAAGTTAGTTAAGTTTAATTTCACATAATATATTATCGTAATTTAAAACAAAATATTATTTATAATTAGGGTTAGGATATTTATGCACTAAAAAATGTATGAATATGTATGCACTTATGCACTAAAAATCATCTAAATATGCATGAAAAATGTGAAAAATATGCATTAAAAAGTAAAGAAATTTTTGGACAAAAAATGCAATAAACATTTATTATTATAGACAAATTGAAAATGTTTGTGTTTGATATTAATTGTTGTTTATAATTTTAGATTCTGAGTGGAACGATGAATGTATTGATTTTACAATGATGTGTGTTTTTTTTTTTATTTTTTTTTGTGTCTGTCATCACCTATTAGGACAGTAAAACTGCTTCGATTTTCTTCAACAGTAACTTATATGATTGGAAAGTGAATCTAGTTGGTACTTTGGGGGGTCAAAAGTTAGGTTAGGTTAGGTTAGGTTTCCCAGTAGTTTTCAAAAGCTACGTGAAAAACAAAAGAAAAATTAAGGAAAAACGGGAATTTTTACGCAAAATCGATTTTTAACAAAATCGATTTTGGTTTTTGGTGTAACTCTAAAACAAATGACCGTAGATATATGAAATTTTGACTGAATGTTTATCTTAGCATTTTCTATACACCATAACATTTTCAAAATATTTTGATTTATTTTGAGCTCTTTATGGACATTTTCATTTTCCATTTTTTTTTAGTTTTTTTTCTAAAAATATCAATAACATTTTATTTGTTGGATAAAAAGCTTGAAAATTTAATAGAAGGCTCCTAGTATATTGTTTCAAAGGCAGATGAAAAATATTAAAAATCGTTAGTCACAGTTTTTTTTTATAAGCATTAAAGTTCAAAAAATGACAAAATATGGAACAATCACGAAAATTTGCAAATTATTTCGAGTTAGAAATTCATAAAAATTTTTCTTTTTAAATCTAAGATATAAAAATGTAATACAAGATTCCTTATAAGATTATCTACCTTTATCAAACAAAAAATATCTATAAGAAAGTCAAATTAAATTTTTATGATCGTTTGAAATTCAAATTTTTACAACATTGGATATTCACTCGATTTCTCATGTAGCGATTTCCTTATTTTGTTC
>NC_042494.1:6053248-6058712 GCF_005508785.2 Acyrthosiphon pisum
AAAATAAAAATTTTGATATTTGAATATAGATACCATGAAACATATTTCTGTATAAGAATGGATGCTATTCGACAACCTAAAAAAAATATGCAAAATCATAAACATCCTAACCCTATTTATAATATATCATTTTTTTAACAATATAATATAATATACAGGTACCTATTTTTAATTAAATATTCATTATTAATACTAATTAACGTATAAAAAATATCTGTTCAACCATTTGCATGTGATTGTGAGTAATATTGTAATCTGGGGATTTTTTTTCCGGGATTCATCTGTGACACCCGAACATTGAATTGGGATTTACTATACGTGTGTAGTATAAGATACCTGTTATTTTTTTATGAATCGTCTATTTTTCGCGTGAAAGCGATAAAGTATAGGTAACAGACTTGTTTATTTTGTTCATGTTCATGGAAGGAGCCCAAATATGTTGTATCTTTTTTCATATATTTTAATGTGTCCTGGTGAAAATCCCTTAAATTAAAGTCCTCTGGTTAGTGGTCCACAATAGGCAGTTAGTGTCAAGAAAAGCGCATTATCACTGTCAACCTAAGCTATTATATTAGGTATTATATAATGTACATTTCATAATAATATGTTCGTATCGTGTTGTCACACGAATACCAACCTATTGTATGGTGCATAGATATTAAGTATATTATAATACACATTTATAAATTTTATTATTTTAACCATATATAAAATTGTATATTTTGTTAGATTTTTTTCATCGACTAACGACGAGGGCTATCTGTTTGCACAGCGTTTCTGTCCGTCCGATGTGGGTAAGCTCGGAGGGTTCGCCCGTCCTGTTGTATAACATATGTCAAAGACTCGGGTTTTGAAATGCTTTTATACAGAAAAAAATAATATTCGTTGATAGAGGGTGAATAAACAACAGCACATTTTAAGTATATAACTATTATTTGTAAAATATAAAATTGTATTACAGTGCATCGAAGAAACCCGAGTGCCGACAATAATAAAATATTATTCCTCAGACGGGACTGATTTTATCGCTTTTTGAAATCCAATTTAATATGATATTCCGTCTACAACAGTAACAACATAATTTACTATCTACCCCTGCCATCCCGAGTCACCGTTTCCCGTCTGTGTGTCACCACTTATTTATAATATAAATATATATAAGTATATACAATATATGTACGTGACCCGTCTGTACATATGTGTTGGTGAAGTCAAAGGCAGTTCAAAAAAAAAACCAACAACATATTACACGAAAAAAAAAATATTATACTATAATATACAAAATAATACAAATGGAAGTATTCGGGAAAGGTAGCATACATTTAGGTACATATTATACTTTGTCAATACCACCATGACAAAACTGTCAATATGTACGGATAGAAGATTTTGGAGGCATCTTCACCTATATAATTTATAGGTTAGGTTATCCTTTATAATACGATACCTATTGGAAATTCTTAGTGTTTGAAGTCTGAAATATTCATATTTGTTTTGAAATATTTCACAAAAACGTGAAACATTGAATTCGTTTCTAGTACAAATATCGATGATAATTATTTTTCAATTGATACTAATATAGGCCATGAGTTGTTGCAGCTATAATCATTAATAATAATGCAATGAGTGCCAAGTTCAACAATACCTGACATACATCTATAGGAGGTAGCTTGTTTATTATTTTATAAATCACGATGCATCTGTACAATATATATTAATATTAACTAAATCTTATTATACGCTATAGGTAAGTATGTACAACTAAACCTTAACTCCTATATTTTCTTATTAAAAACGTTTGCACGTCATACCTAGTATAAAATATATATATACATATATAAATATATTAACTGTATTGTAACTCATAATTATGTAAATATTTAATGCTACAGTAATGTAAGCATTCTGTGTGATATTGAATCATTTGAAAATTTTTGTTGGTACGTTTTGGTTAGGTTAGGTCAGCATAACTCAATTATCACTAGTGAAATTCGACTATCCCGTCGATTACCTCTCTCGACGGATCGTAGTTGGTACCTACAATAAAAATAATTATAAGAATAACGTCCATGTCATTTGTATCCGCTCTTATAACTTAAACGCATTTTACTATACCTACGCGGGTGCGTTAAGATTGCGTATGGACCTTTTTCATTGTTATGATTGCGTACATTCTACCTACCAATACTTAGTGTAACGTTGCCGTTGTTCAAAACCGTGAAAATGTGTAATAAAACTTATTTTAGAAAACGATTGCTTATATTTGATACAAATTCATAAACGTTCTTGAGACTTTGGTAATCTATAAAATACTAGGTATGAGATAAGATTAAATGTCGAATTTGTATTAGAGACTGGTTATCGATATCAAGGTTTTAATTTATAACTTATATATATGTCAATATATTCTGTATAACTTAAGTTTTTAGTTGACTATAAAAATGGTTTGTTAAATTATATTGTTATTATTATTTCAAATGAAATTAATTTTTTTCATCAGGGACTGGCTATCGATACCAACGTTTTAATTTATAACTTATAAATAATAATGTGTATTTTTATTGTACTTTAAATACTTGGTAACGTGGTCGGGGTGACCCGTTAAATATAAGATATTCAGGGAAGAAATTAGTTCTATTGAATATATTTTTACCGTAGCTCGTGAGCACGAATGGTATTAGGATCTTAATATTACTAATAAATAACGATTGGTCTAAACTATTATAAATACTAACACATTTATTATTACTTACAATTTACCTACAAAGTTACCAAAAATGTAGGATTGTACGGAGTTCAGGTGAGCATTATGGAATCGCGGCGAACTGCCTTTTTCTTTATAGCGATATTGGCCGGAGCCTTACATTCATAAAATATATAAGTGACACCTAAACTGAAGGGGCTTAATATTAATATATTATAGCAAACACATGATATGCCTATTGTGTATATTATGATGTTTATAAAATAAACGTAATGATGTAACATACGTTACAACCTAAATATTTTATATTGTTTTTAATTGACTATAGCATAATAATGATTTTCTTTTTAATTATATTATAATAATTTTAAATTTAATCTAATTTAATTGTACATGTTGGCAACGTTGCACTCATTTTCGTACGCAATCGTATAATACCTACGCATTACGCAGTACGCATATAGGCGTCTACACCACACGAAACGCACACAGGCAAGATGCATCAATACACAATATGATGAGCAGACACGAATTTTCGAATCTTAACCCTCGACCTCTCCGGCAGTAATGCCTAAAGATAAATAACACAATCATTATTTTATTTTTATTCTTCGATAAATATTTTGTTAACATTTGGTTAACAAGACGATATATTTTACTGATTAGATACACTCTATTCAATATTAACCCATAGTTATTAACGCATTTTTACAAGCTTAATGGATTCGTAAACACGATAATCTATGATGTTCGGTTTCCGGTCGTATTTAAACGAAACATATATGTGTGGACTTTCAAACCCATATCAAAAAGGTTAAATTATGTCTAAAAAATAATACACTGGATAGCATTACAATAATAGAGAAAAAAATCGGCTTATTCGTGTAGTGTACACGTGCAGTGTGCTCATTAAAAATTATTTATTTTCGAATATCAATTCGTAAGTTGTTATAGAATCCAAATTCATATAAAATAACATTTTAGCAAAATACCAAGCCAAACACAGTTCATAGCAGTGGACAACAAATTATAGGAATACATTTTGTTGTAGGTTTATAATAACATCTCTCTCTTACTTCCGTCTTACAACAACACGACTTAGTAGTAGGTACCTATCTTAGTGTTTTTGAACGTTTTATCTTAATACCTATTTATTTTGGATTTGGGTAAGCGAGTGTAAAAATACTTTTACCCGAGTGCAGAATAACTTCCACTACTATGAAATAGTAAAGAGGTCGTGTAAATTACAAATGCATTTGAGTGTTTCTACGGTTGATCGTTTCTGAATGTTACAATGATTTTATTTTTTTATTATGATGAAAAATAAATAGGCAACCTTAAATAATTTACATTTTCACTAAATATGTATATAAGCATTATTATTAAGAAAATACTTTTAAAATATTTTGACTTTTTGTGTGCAATTTATAGATAATTAAAAACTTGTAGTTTTTCTTTTAACAATATATAATTAGCACTTGCACATTTATATAAGGTATGAAATGATCATATTATACACTAATTCATAATAAAACTTATCTCTGTACATTTTAAACATTTTTAACTTAACAGTTTTTTTTTTAGTTTTACCAATTACCATTCAAATTTATAAATTATAAAACCGATAGTACCTATCAATATCACAGTTGTAACAATATGATGTTTTATTTTTTATATTGTATTATACGGTATTATGTGGTATAAATTAATTTTATAAATAATTGAACACAAGTTATATACAACTAATGACCAATTTAAGTATATTGTTATAATAATTTTGGAAAATATTTTAAAAACAACAATAATAAATGAATTATTTGAGAATAAATTAATATACATATAATAAAACAAAATACAAAAAAATCTTTACATTTTATTTTTTTATAAACTAAATTGAAATGTAGCACGGGCCAGTGAAATATGGTACGCGGGCCGCCAGTTGCCCATCCCTATAATATAGGTATTTATAATCCGTCACATTTATTAATTTGTATATTTTAAACGGGCGAACCCAGTTACAAATTATTATAGACATACGTCTAGGATTACAATATAATAATAATACTATTATTTGTTATCGCACCATACTAATATTAAAAATTATAATATGACAATACAAATAGTATAAAATAGGTAAATGACAGGTTTGAGTAATGTATGTGAGGAGACAATTATGATTGAAAATAATTCACTACAAACAAAATGGTTAAGAGTGTCGGTGCCAATATTTCCAATTTTCGAAATTTCTATGCTATTTGAATATTATGTTTTATATTTTAGTTATTGCCTTATTATAATACTTTTCCACTAATCTACAGCTCGATACTTATTTAGACGGGGTCGATACGGTGTATTATATCAATGAAAATGACTTCACGGGAAAAACTCTCACGCCCTGTAGAATTGTCGGATTTCGATAATTTTTTTTTTATCTAAAAGATGAGAAGTTTCTACAGGTCGGATCAAAGCTCGATTTTTATTTTATTTGAATAGTAGTAGAAAAATACGTTTGAAAAGGAACGAATATTATGCATTTGAAAATGCATATTCCAGTTTTTATAATTATAGTTTTCAAAATCGGGCTTTGATCCGACCTACAAAATGTTCTCTACTTTAATATAAAAAAAAAAAATTAACGAAATCCGACAACTCTACAGGTCGTGAGAGTTTTTCCTGTAACACATATTTTTGTACCAAAAAACGAACCGGCACCGACACCCTTAAGAATACAGAATAAAGTTGTATAACATTTGGAACTTA
>NC_042494.1:6060661-6062040 GCF_005508785.2 Acyrthosiphon pisum
GTATACCTACGTGTTGGACAAAAATGTACAAAATAAAAGTACATAATACTGTACGAATTAGATTTTGATTTGATAATAATTGGTCATGGGCAGTGCTGGGGTTACGTTACCGCAGCAGGGACATAGGGAAATCCTGTTTTCTCGTGTTAGGGGTGGTGTACAAAATTTTATTTTGGTTGTACAAAATTGTACAAAATAAAGTACATGATAATGGATAGTTTTGATGATCAGTTTAAAACTTGACAGTGCTGAGGTAACGGACCTAACTTCTTCAATTAATAAATAAAGGTGCGGAAACATAAAGTTATTCAATTTTTACAATATTAGGTAAACTACATAATATTATAAAGTATACTGTTCGCGCCACCACGCCGTCGCCGTAATCGTAGGCATATAAATAATAATAAAAAAAAATATCTGTATCTATCGCCGGCCGAATAACACACACACACACACACACACACACACACACACACACACACACACACACAAACATATTATTATTCATAATCATAAACGGTTGATTATAATATAATAAGAAACTATAAATTTATATTCGCGTATTATAGTAGTCACACAATTATTATTTTCCCAGTTCCTATCCACATAGTATTATATTTTTTCAAAACGATAAAAACGGTCAATGTGTGAAAATGAATTTAAAACGAGACGGAGGAAAATCGGCAACACCGCCCTCGCACCAAATGACGCCGTCGCTACACAAATCGCATATTATTCTTAAATCGAAATTTTCGTAAAATTATCACGCGTCCAAACCCACGCTATAGCATGTCGTATACAACAGCGGGAAACTCGACACAACGCGTTTTGTCAATAGACAGAATATATTATACACTCATTTATTTTATTGTATAGGTACATAGTACGTACAGTCGCCGGATGTCAGTGGATGTCTATAAGACCTCCACGAATTATCGGAACGATGCGTGACGATTGTCCTCGCTGCACGTGTGCAGTAAATTATTGTGAACGGTCCACCCCGAAACCATCCCCCGATCCCTGACAAAGGGATGTCCGAAGAATTTGGGATAAGAAAAAAAAAGGGACGCGACATAATGTAATCTTTATACCGATAAAGATTATATGCGGTGGAGGGTAGGTATATGTGTAGCGTGGCATCATTATAATAAATTCAGCTATATGACACCAAATGACACATAGATGTTTATTCTTCGCAGTTCAGGGTAGGTATATATATTTTCTCCCGAAACGAAAACACGTGCAAGAACACATTTATCACGACTGGTGTAGTACTTGCCCAATATCTTTTGCTGGTGGCACGGACTACTACACTGGACTGGAAACGAGACGTTTACTGCCGAGCCGCTTAGTGTCCTTGAGAGAGGTGTACGAGGGGA
>NC_042494.1:6062090-6063785 GCF_005508785.2 Acyrthosiphon pisum
TAGTCAGTACGATAGCCGGACTAACGCGCAACGAATACCGCACGCACATAAGATTGCAAAGACCAGCGACTTTCGGAGACCTCTGCCGAAATCGCTGGAGTCCTGGAATACACACCAGACGAGTCCCCGACACAACAACAGCCGAAACCGGCGTACAAAAAACTCAACCCAAACCCGCCCGCCCCCAACCGACACACCAAACGCAAACACGGGACGGTACGGCAGGAAAACCGCAACCGCCCAACCCGTGCAGGTACTGTGGAGGTCCACACTGGAACAGTGACTGCCCCGGGAACACGCCGCGTTCGGCAAACGGGAAATGAGTCAGCGGACACCTGTTCACGCCGCCGCCTCAACCACACACACACACACAACCACGCCACCACACACAACGTTCCGCAATACAGACGGGGATATAACCATCAAACGCGCATCGATAAACTCGGCGTCCTCACATATATCACCCGTACAAACAAAAAAAATTTCGTTAAGTAGCAGGTCACCATCACCTCTTCACGCGGCACCCCAAAGGTCCGCATCAACGACCCCTACTACGAAATCAACAGATACACATACACACCCATAGCATAGAGGTAACCGAAACGGATACTCTGGTAATGGCGGTGCAAACCGCTCCCCAGAACACCGATAACGTGGTTAAGAACCAGTTACCCAGCTATAAAACACAACCAACGTCGAATAACGCTAAACGAGTATGCCCCGACAAAATTCTGACCCCCGCGGTCTAACTAAATTTTAGGTCAGGTCCTGTAACAGCTCTACTCGACTCCCAAGCACAAAAATCGTATGTAAACCCGAACATTGCTCAAAAATTTGACACACCCCAACACGGACAACAAACTCAGGTACGAATGGTGGACGGACACACCACAATGACAAGTGGTACCTCCACATTCGTAGCCAGAATCGGAGACCTCACGGTCACCTTAAACGCAGCCATTATGGACAACTTATACTGTGACATGCTCCTAGGTCACGACTTTCTCGTACACAACGAAGTCACCTGGGACTACACAACGAGCACTATTCATTTAGGTTCGAATAGGAGAACAACAGCGTGCTGGAAAGGTCGGACACCCACCCCCAGCACAGCACTAGACACCACACACGCGCGAAACTCGCCGAAGTAGTACGCAACTATCCGGACGTATTCAACGGTAGGGTAGGTCGCACCAGATTGATAGAACACGACATTCTCCTCAAAAATCAAACACCCATAGCACTCAAACCATATCCCTATCCACCGGCAAAACAGGCCACAATCGACACCATGATACGGGACATGGAAGAGCAGGGACTGGTAGAACAAAGCGCATCCCCGTGGGCCGCACCCATCGTTCTAGCAAAAAAGAAAGATGGCTCACCCCAACTGTGCATTTATTATAGACGGTTCAATGATATCACTGAGTCCGACACTTACCCAATGCCCGACCTCAATACACTGATACGTCAGATGAGAGGTGCAAAAGTGTTCAGCGTCTTTGACCTTAAGGCAGGATACTGGGCAGGTACCACTTAACCAAAACGCGCGAAAATATACACCGGACGCGTTGGGGCCTATACCAATTCCGAGTCCTCCCTTTTGGCCTCAAAACAGCCCCATGACCTTTGTGCGACTAATGGACGAAGTCTTGAGGGGTACCTGGACGAGTTCGTCTGCGTATATCTAGACGA
>NC_042494.1:6063885-6064899 GCF_005508785.2 Acyrthosiphon pisum
GAATAAGCTTAAAACAAAATTTAGGAAATGTTTTGGGGGGGGAAACTTTTGGGGAGGGCCTAGCCCCTAAAGCCCCCCCTCCCCCCCTATTTGCACCTATGATAGTCACTTTTGTCTTAATAGTATTAAGTAAATACTTTGTAAAATGTAGATTTTTTTAGTATAATACTCTTAAGTTATAATATTGATAACGGTTGTCTCTTAAGTTGTGTGGAAATATAGTAGTATTTTCAAGTAGGTAGTTTAATTTATTATCGTTTGGTAAAACTATGTCACGTCTACTAACTGCTTATGATGATACTATTTTTAAATATAAATGTTTGGAAAAGTAAGAATCCGAAATCAAGTTATGATTTTAATAATATTTTACAATAAACATATTTTTAGCGGTAGGTACAGTATAATAATATAATATGTCGACCAATGTTTTTTTTTTATATATATCTTTTTTTAATACAACTTAAGATCAGTGTTGGGTGGTAACGTAATGTAAATTACGAATTACTGTTACGAAATTATTTTTGCAGTGACTCTGTAGCAATTTCATTATATTTTATTTAAATTAATGCAATTGTAACAAAATTCCTTTTTTAGTAATTTCTATGGAGTAACATAATAGTTTCCACGTTATTGAAATAATTTATGAATGTAGAGTGTTATGACAAAAATAAAAAATCAATAAGATGTAATGTATTTACGATTCTGAAAGTTTTAGATACCTAATAATCGAAAATATAATTAAAAATCTAAGGAATTAATACTTATACATTTTGTTCATGTATAACATTAAGTAATTAACAATGTACCTACCTACATCATAATGTTATACATATACTACTGTACAATATATTTAATAATTAATATAATAATATACCCTACTACTTTTAGTTGTTATAATGACCGATTTTGTTATTAATTTTCGATAAGTAACTTTTTGAATGAAATAGTAACGCAATGTGATGCAAATAATTTCGGTTAACGCGAATGAAGTAATTTAAATAACAATATTTAATG
>NC_042494.1:6065515-6094336 GCF_005508785.2 Acyrthosiphon pisum
GATTTTAAAAAAATCCATCAAGTTGAAAAAATTTTAAAATTTTTCGTTTATACGTACGTAAATATTACTAAATCAGTATAAAATAAAAATAATAAAAGACAAAAACACAAACATTTCTGTTATTTTTCTTGATAACATAATTTTGTATATATTAATATATTTTATTAAGTTGTAAATTATATATTATGCGAGTTGCAATTATAAATGTTTTTAATAAAATTAATAATTTTAAATTACAAATTGACAATTGTTATGTTTTAATGTTATATAGAACTTATAATATATATGAAGGTCATGTACTCATCTTCACGTATTACGACATTCAATTGCTAAACGATATAAAAAAATATATCTGTTTAATTATTAATTTGAGATGAGTATTGTAATAACTTAAAAATACGAACAAATATAAATACGACTACGGTCGATATAGTTATTTTTAATTCAGATGTTGAAATAGTGAAATTAAGCTATTACCTTCCTCCATGTGTTCGGAGGGCTCTTGAGGTCGTATATTCGAGAATTAGATCAAAAACACCGTACAATATAATTTATGTAAGAAGCACATATAAATTAATACTGCAATCAATATGAAATATTATATTAAATGCCTTAGCTGATTCGCAGTTGTCCGTGAAGTATGTTATAAGAATTTTAGGTTTTAGGTGACACAAAGTAATACTTCAAATATATAAATCGAAATAAAAACCGCACTGATTTTGGCTTAACATAAGAAGTCCAATTGTCGCTCGTTGAAATCGGTTTTGATATTTTGAGAGGTTGTTACTCGGTGGCTGGTGCTTTTGTACTGATTAAAGAGACGACACGGATATGTCCACCAGAGAGTTGTAGGCGGTTTTGTCAAAGGTTTTTGTACTTCCCCGAACTAGATTTCTCTTCGGCGGCAAAGACCTTTTTGTCGGTGACAATAGTTTTATTAGGGATGCCCGATTTCTACAAACGACAGTATGGCCGTTATTTATTATTCTATAAGATTTTAGTTTATTTATTATAATGATGTGTGAGCATATCATTACAGTATAGTTTAAATTAGTAAATAATAGTAAAGTAAAAGTAAAATGGTACCTAACAATGTACATTATGATAAAAGTTCAATAAAATTGTTTTTTATAATTTATAAATTAGAAACTAGAAAGACACATTCAGTCTTTATGTGATTTACATACTAATTTAAAAAAAAATAGATTAACTTTTTAAACTGAGTTAAGTTAATATTTTTTTCTATATTAACTTTTAACTTATCGATCTTGTGTCCTCTCAACTTAACTTAACTTGAGTAAATATTTTTCATTAGCTTACCCACCTTTGCCTTTTACTTTCCAAAGGTAATTTACCCAACACTGCTTAAAATATACGTACCGAGTGAGACAAAGTAAAATTGTATATTATAGTAACTTTAGTAAACTTATTTGATTAAAAATGTTGAAAATAAAACGTTTTAACCCATTGGTTGGTAAATAAAATGTGGTCAAATTATCTTGCTTCTAAATATTTATATTATATCATATAAAAATTAAAAATATGTGAATATTAATGAGATTGCTTTTTTTTTTTTATCATTTTTTATCAAATTAATCCGATATAATATTTTATTTTGATAAATGTATGGGTCAAAATAAAAACACATGTGTATCAACATTGTTTATAAAAGCCATTCAAGAACTGTCCAACATACACATTATTAACCATGCATTTTAGTTGCTGACATATGGAATGTGACATAGATCAAACAATGATCAAAAACTCCAAAAATAAAATAAAATACTCCATGTTATCATCCCCAAGACTGGTATCATTGTATCAAATCATTAGAGGAACAAAAGAGGCAAACAAGTTTCAAGTAATGGAAATATCTTAATATGACTTTTTTGATTTTTCTAGTTTACTTAAAGAACATTTGAATATTTAATGAATTTCTTTCTTAAATAAACACCATTAGTATAAAAACTATTAATTGTATATTATATACCTAGTGGGGATTAGGTAATTTTTACATTTTATTTGTTTCTGTGGTAATAAATAAAGCGTTAAGTAAAATCGGCCAGAAAATAAAAATATCTGTACCCACCCCAAAAACATATTTATGTTAAAAAAAAAACCTATAAATACATTTTAGCTAAAATTAATAATTACACATAAAAAATAATAACAAAATTTTAGTTATTGAACAAATAAAATTCTCATACCGAATATACGATTCAGCAAAATGAAAGCCTCGAGAGCATTCTAGAAACTTCGTGGATAAAGCAACAATGAAACTTTATGGGTAATTGTTCAGAACTAAACATGATAATGAGTGATGTAAGAAAAATATCATGTACCTATTCATAAATATTCAGTATACAGGTGATCTTTCATGATAAGGGACCGTATTTTATGAACAATTTAAAAAAAAATATGTTTTCAAGTACGTTTTACATCGAAAAAAAATACTACATTATCTTGTCAGTTTAAAACACACTCACTCAATTCGAATACAATAACATGAAGTTGAAAATTTCACGAAAGACGATAAAATATGTATTATACTACACGTCGATACATCGTGCAATTACATAATAATATTATTTTGATTGAATAATATTATAATATTGCAAATTTTCACGAATACAAATTATTTCGTTGAACAATAAATTACGGTATACCCAGCTCAATGGAAGATATAAGTTTACAATTTTATTTAATGTCATATAATTTAAATATATGTTTATTAAACTAATGGGGCATAATTTTGAAAATGGGGTTTGTTAATTAACGTAGAAGTTGTATCATAATTTTTTTAATGTATATAGATGACATTTATTACAAAATAATTAGGTAAACATCAAATGATATGCTTTTTAATTTGCATTAAAAAATAATTATTATAATTTATGGCATATTATAAACATTTTTTCTATTTATTATAAGTTACTATCAAAATGTGGAAAGTTAAATATTTGACCTCCATAAAAATAATTGTAACAATAGTTGCGGGATGTTGGTAGGTACGTTCAATTAAATGTTATTTAGTTAGTTTTTAATTAATTAACACAGAAAAATATAGATAAATAAAGTAATTAGGTAGGTATTAAAAATGACTGCATATTATAATATCCTAATCAACAAGCGTTTATGATTTATGTGATCATTAGTTTTATACAATTATTAATACAATACAGGCATTAAAAACATTGCTACAATTTGTATTTTTTTTATAAAAAGCCACAATAATTTCAAATAATTTTAGTAAAATTATTAATATGAGTGTTATAATTTTTTTACAAAACGTTTGTTGCTGATGTTATTTCATAGCTGCTTTAGAATGTTTGAGCAATATTGCTTACTTTTATGAACGTAGTTAAATGTATAAAATAAAAATATAGTTGAATTGATATAGATGATAATTAATAATGATTGTTGATTACCTTGGACACACTGCTTCAACTTTAAAATTATGAAAAGTGAATACACATAAGTACCTACTATAATACATATGAGCTATAGTAGGACAATGTGTAAGCCCTTCTTCTCTGAACCATCCTGAGTGCGCACCTGTACAGATCTATAAAGGTATTGAACATTATATTAATATTATACAACTGATTCCATATTAAACCCGTATTCGCACTATTATTGGGATTAAGATCTAAATGTAAAATATATTATTTTTTGAGTGGTCCAAGGACTGCTTTCTAAATACGAAGTCCGGGTACCTAATAGAGAATTAAAAACTTAAATTTAAATTTTACATATTTTAGTTTTTAACTGAATTGGAATTATACAGCAGTATAGCACTAATAGAGTATTTTCGAAATTTAAAAAATTATTTTTTTAATATTTAACAAGCTTGAATAAAAACCAAAAAATAATAAAAGATAAAAAGTAAAAATGTTTTTGTTTTGTGTTCCTTCAAAGCAGCATACTACTGCACATTATTATAATAATGTGTAGTGTTGCAACTCGCAACTTATAGTGTAATAATACAAACCATCACCATAGACCATGATCAAAGTAATCCAAATTTCATTGTTGGTTCATTCATTAGAATGTGATTGTGTGTGTTGAGACTGTCGACCTGTTTACGGTTTCCATGAATTAAACTCATTAAAAATGTTCCATTATTACTACAGCTGCAGTACAGCTATATTCGATTACGCTATTGTTAATTATTATTAGTTAGCTATCACCTATCAGTTATTAGATTTAAATGCAAAATATTTGAAATTTTTTTAAAAGTATTAATTTAAAATTACGTATTAATATTATTTGTAAAAAAATTATTAATTTTGTTTGTGTTTCTAAACTATACATAACCTATGTGGATAGCTTTTTTTTTTTATTTAACTTTAATTATCAATATTCACATTAGTTATTAACATACTATTTGCAACAGTAGCAGATAATTAAATAGTCAGTGAATACAAAGGTAAATATATTTTGTACAAGTTTTTATTAAAACTTTAGCAATTCGGGGTGATTAGTTCGATTACGTTGTTTATCGGATCAGAGGTTATAGAGATCACTTTTTTAGAAGAACCCAATCTCCAATATTGATTTAACTTTGGTAACTTCTGAATAGCGTAACATAAAAGGAACAATTTCATCATAATACGGAATAAATTGATTACTAAGAGACGAATTGTTCGAGATCCAATAATAGTTTGATAAAATTAGATTTACTTTGAAGTTATATCAGAAAATGTTTGAGAATTATAAGGAATCGTTTAGTTAAATTAAACGTTAATTCAGTCAAAGTAATTTCCATCTTGTTTTGAAAAAAAAATATTATAATAAGTTATATTGTCGTCGTATTGATGTAATATCGAATGATGTTGCTTTGACTGTGGTTAATGATATTTTTTGAAGATAGGTACCATAAAATAATGTATAACTGTGCTTTAATAAATCTATAAAAAAAACTTTTAAATATAACTGTTTGGTATAGTTATTTTTCAATTTAATTTAAAAAATTGATAATTATTATTATTATTATTATTATTATTTTTTTATTAGATTAAGGCTTCAGCGATTAAGGTCATTAGCCTGTAAGTTTGGTAGGGTTGGTACTGTTAAAAACCATGTATGGTTTTTATACATGGTAAGGTTTTTTCGAACTACGAACCCGTGGGGTGGTCACCCATCCGGGAACTACAGGCAGCGGCCGTTACTTACTCTCAGTCACGTTGCGTGACTGATTGCAGTCAACACGCCACGCCATGCCACAATTATTAATTATATTATGATGCGAGTATTATTTATATTATTATTTTTGGAATATTTTAACAATGGTATTTTTGTATACATATTGAAATATAGACAAAATTAATTTTTCAGATGTATGTTTTTTATATTTTTGTATCATTCATTTATTTTTACCGAAAATGTGATTATATAATGTAATATAATTATTTTAGTTGAATGTAGTTTTAAGTTATAAATAAACGAAAAATATACGATTATCGTTAACGAAAAAAAAATTATCCGATGATTGTATAAAATTATAAATGTAAGTGGACAGTGGTACGTAAAGTTTTACTAATAACATAATAGCACTGCTGAAAGAATAGTAACACAACTCAAAAACACTACTGTTGGTGATCAGCTATTTAAGGTTTACAAAAGACACAACATTTCAAATTTTGTACTACATTTTTATGATGTTTTGATAGAATTATGTTAACAATATTGTTTTTAATAATACTTTGTGGATGATAGTTTGGATGTATTATTATTGATGTTATCAAAAAATGTTTGAAAAAATGTTGACTCGTGTCACCATTCATGACTGAGATAAGCATTTTTTTTCCATATGTGTCTCTTTTCAGTAGTACATAAACATGTGAATTAAAATTAAATTATAAATTATATTAATTACAATAAGGCTATTTTTAAAACTTAATTATGCATTTATGTTAGGTAATTATTAAAAAATTATTTAACAATAGAATACAGTTAACATATTATTTTATTTTAACAGTGTCATTAAATAAAATAAAAATGTATAACCTCATAATTGAATTAAATAAAAATAATAACATACTTATATATAAAAAAAAAGGCAACTTGCAATAAAACAATTTAATTTTCGGGTCAAAGAATAATTATTAAGAAATATAGTTAAGACTGTAAACTACTCGTATTATAAAAATCATGGTATATGTTTGGTAAGTAGTTATCGTCACGTTGTGACATCAGATCACATTTTTTATTGACTGAAATTTTGGTTTTTTTTTTGTGTATAAGCTTGTTTTATATATAATACAAAATCTATGATAGTATAAATTGATTAATGTGAATTTAACATGTTAGGTATATATAGTATGCCTCAAAATATTATTGTAATAATAGTAGTATATCTGGTTCGTGCTATTTATAGGATTTTAAAATGCAATTCTCGTAATTGAAGATAAGGATTACGTACCTATATATGTCTTACCTACTATATCTAAGTCACTAACCACTAACCACTAGCTTCCACACTATATAGGTTGAATAAAAATTGTAAAACTATAATAGAGTGTGTTTTGCTGCACATAATATTGTGTCAAATGAATCAAGAATAGCGTCACAACTAAAAAAATAAAAATAATTTGACACTATTCTTGCACGAAAGTAATGGAAACGTTCAGCAAGAATAATTACATATTACAGTTTTTAAGTCAGTTCGAGTGAAATAATATATTTTAATCACATAATATACTAAAATAAAGATCAGAGTATTTTATATTAGAATCAATGAAAACCCGAAAATCAACAATTTTGAGTTGTGTCACTATTCTTTCAGCAGTGCATAATATTGTTATTCTTTTTTCTAAAAAAAAAAAATGTTTACAATTCATTTAATATGTGTAAACTTACGTTTCTACCGTAGAACTAATGGCCCTTGTCACTGAACTTTATGTTAAATCACATTTTCAAAAGTCATGCATAGGGTTTGCTGGATATAAATTACTATACTTAGAAAGCAATTTATTAAGTCTAAATTACTAGTATTACCAATGGTTTTTTGGTTTTTGAAAATGGTACTATTTTATGTAAAATTTTTAAAATAAACAAAGTAAACACAAAATATCGTAGAATACTTTTAAAATGACAGATATAAAGTATTATAGTGTGTAGATTCGATCAAAGTAAACGCTTATGATAAATCAACTGGTTCAACACTAACACTTCAGTAGAATTATTTCTGTACGAATATGCGATTACGATATCGTGTCGTCTATTCGCCTGTTGCCTTTGTACACGCATTATTGTGCTTGAAAGTTATTCTTACGCGGAATAACGCGAACGGTGTTGGGAAGTTCGTTAATCATATTATTATATTACAATACATTATACAGGTGAGCGAGCGGGCATTCTCCGCAAGTTCGTTTCACTTCTGGAATCGACCGGAGAACTTTCCGGAAAACGGTATCGTTTCAAACAATGATTTTGATTTGGGTCGGCTTTTAATTCTCTGTTGATTACAGCTGACCTGGTGCGGCAGCGGCGCCATCGAGTCCTTCAATCATCGGCCGCCGCATGAATAATAATTATTGGTGCATGTTACGTTATACGTTCACCACCGCACGCGCATCGCCCGAGGGTAGGTATTGCGAGCACAACCCTTTTGCGTGTACACCAGGACTCGTCACGATTTATGCCCTTGTTTTTGGCGACCTTTGCTACTACCTCACATGTCACCGACGTCGCAGCCGCAGTATATCGATTCCGGCCAGTCGGCTGATCAATTATTTAAGACTGGCGAAGTGAAAAAAAAAAAAAAAAATTAAATAAAAAGCATTTTATTTTTATTTATTTTTTGTTATTGTTATACTTACGAATATATTGTGTTTCTCCAGTCATTCACTGCCACCGGCACAGCCCAGTTCCAACCCCGTAATTCTGTCTGGTATAACATGGTTTTTTAATATATAATATTAGCGTGGTCAAAATAGTTAAATAACTATCATAACTGACGGGTCGTCACTTTCGAGGGTGGAAAGTGAAGGACTTAATATTGCTCTAGACAATAATAATAATATTATATAGATGGGTAATTTTTTTCTCGTGTCCCTATTAATAATAAGCGTATTATAACTCTATCGATGCTACTTTTTACTCGTATCCGTTTCTTACCCCTTGATTTTCCGAATTCGATTATGTTTTTGTCCGATATTTATTTAAACACGCATATCGATTTTTGGAAAAATTTTCAATTATTTTTGACAGCTGTGATTATTTGTTAATATAGGTAATATATAATATGGGAATTTGTCGTTTTTATCATGACTTTTTTTTATACCTTGGTCTTTGTTAGACGTTAGTTGACTAATTGAGTCTCTATCGTTTTACGTAAGCTCACGTCGATAAATAATATATATACTATATACATAAATTATAAACCTGTTTATTACTTTAAATGTAGGTATAAATAAAACACTTATATAATTATATCCAATTATATAATAATTTATAGTTTTCTATACCTATCTGATTTTATAATTTTATCAACGTATGTTCTACCAATTTTCTAGTCAGATATAAATCAAGTCAACATTGAATATATTATATTACTGTCACATGGAATTAATTTTTTTTTTTGGATGTTTGGTACAGTCATATTGCTTCCCAAATCATTAAAAACGTAAATTTATAGAGCGAATGAGCTAGTAAGAATTATACTTACGGTTCTTTTAAATAATAATATAGGTAACTATGTCATAATAATAATAATAGTTACATTTTTTCTCCTGTTTTAATATCTATTGTTCTAATAATTTCACGTATTTACTATTGTAAAAGAGATGATATACCAATAATGAACTTCATACATTTTTGAGAAGTTTTCAAAATATTTTTAAAAAATGTTCCCTTCTACACATATTTGATGCTTACCTAGTTTTGTACATTTTACAGATTACCTACTCGAAGAAGAAAAATTGAAATTATTCATAAAATCTCAGTCAAGCGTTAACATAATGTAAATGTATTTTATTACTCTATATTTGGAATGAATTATTCATAAGAGTTCTTAAAATTAAACTATAAACTTTATGTTGAAGTTATTCATCTTATTCTTATATAATAATAATAATGATTTACATGATATAGGTGGGTAAGTTATTCAATGAATTAACTACAAACACTTTTAAGTTAATAATTTTAAATATTTATATAGTTTATTAAATTTAAGGTTCGGAAAAATCGATAGGTAAGTAGTATGAACAGTAGCCCGCGGAATCAATAGTTAACGTAGTCGTTACAAAATTGGCTGTATCGATATACATTACATTATACACCCTATCATAACTTATAGTATTAACAAAATCTTGTTATTTTCTCTTATACTTTTCTCACTAAAACTCTTTATTTTAGTTAAATGTATTTAATTATTTATTTTTATAAACTAAACTATAGAAAACCCATTGTAACGGAGCATATCCATTACTACATAAAAAGATTTTTCTCGAGACCAACATAAAGACTTCGCAAAGTGGCAAATGTACGCCGTCATAATCAGTGCACCCTCAAAACCACACGAATTCGACGTAACTACCTAACACATCCACTTATAGTGAGACTTACAAGCTACCTTTTGCCCTAAATATTCGACAATGACACCCATGGAAAAAATAAGCTCCGGATATAACCCACGTCCCCGTAACAGAATTAGAGGAAGAGATATGAAAGAAACCGTACTGAGAGTAAGCACAATACTGGTGACCACGTGCATTGCACCATAAATCTCATCAAAAACTAGCTCACTCCAAAGGAACCCTCACTAACTCAATCCACCTCTTTTTCAACCCTATCCCCCAACAAAGTGATTTCGCCTACCCGACTATCTTCCCACCCAGCATATTGACTACGACAATGCTACCAAAAGTAAACCAGCAAATAAAACTGTAAGTCATCACACATATATCGGAACTGCTCTCAGATATCTCAACGACAGAACTACAGAATAGGTGAAACCAGAATGGACACTCTCCAAAAGCCTTAATAAAGGCTAAAGTTCAATCAGTGTTGCATACAGCCACTCTGGTACCACTAAAAAATAACCCCCCAAAAAATAACCCTGGAAATTTAGTAACCGACAAAAAAACCCCAAATAAATAACCCTATATGAGATCTTGTAAATTAGAAAAAGGTGGTCACAAGTAAGTGGGAACAATGATTAATATTGAATTATTATAATACCGCATATTTCTATCATATTATATGATTATTATTATTTACTTTTAAGTCAATACCGACTTACCAGTTACCGTAGAACAGTGAGAATAGGTTCAAGTAATAGCTAAACATTAAAATTAATCTAAATCTTTGTTTAGTAAAATGTATAACATACGTACAGTTTTTCTGCGTCTACTACTAAAAACATGATTCTGGTCTTAATGAAGTCATCAGGTTTTGCTAATTCCCGACAGCATTGAAGAGAGCCGCAATTATTTACCATCCCCAAACTAGAGAAAGACCCTCTTGAACCAGATAGTTCCAGATCTATAGCACTGCTTTCTTCAATTTCAAAGTTGTATGAGAAACTCATTCTATTTGAGCTCCAGAAATATCTGTCTCAAAACATCAGATCAGAGCAAGCTGCGTTCTGACAAGAACACTCTACTACTCAACAACCGCTCTCACACAGCCTCTGCAGTTTTTATTGATGCTGAGAAGGCTCTCGATCGTGTTTAACAAGATGCGACGGTCTCATATACAAATCATCAACTATTAATATCCCAATCCATATTATACAAACATATTTACGAACCACTAATTTTGTGTTCGAATAAACAACCAATTATGTTCTCCACGAGGTATCTTAAAAGGAGTCCCCCAGGGCGTCTGCCATGCCCAATCCTATACCTAATCTATGGCAATGACATGCCTGTCACTGCGGAGGCATCCGTTTCTCTCTTCCCGGACGACCACATGTTCTATACTTGTGACCACAACCCAATTAGAGCAAAGATCGAACACCAGAGACAACTTCAAACAGCTTCTGACTATTTTAGAAAATAGGGTCTCTGCCTAAACTCCACCGCTACTTGTTTGAATTTGCACGGAGTGAATGATGGGACGGAACGTCCAGTAATTGTAAAATATCTTCCAATATTGCAAACATTAGACTAGGCTTTCGGAACCATCACCCATGCTGATCGCCTGTCTAGGTTCAATCAGTCAGGATCGACCCCGCTGTTCCAACACGTCATGTACATAATTAATAAGATAATTTAATAAAGAGCAACGTAATAATATAAAATCAAGTTTTCTTACAAGACGCTTTGACACTTGGATAAGTGCACCGTTTCACAATATTATACATCTTTACAATTTAGATTATTTACATTTACAAAATGTATAGGTAATAGGTATATATAACAATGTAATAATAGTGCTAAATATTTTACTGTCCAGGCTGGTGGATTTGAGAACAGGTCATTTATAGAACTTTTGGAGCAGATATTGACTATAAGAAGATATATTCTGGAGGTCATATATTGGGGAAAATTTTATTTTATTTTTAAATTGTTTTTAAACGTGAGCTTCGTAAAATTGATTTGCGTATTATACTATGTATTGATTTATTATTTATTTAATTTAATGCACTATACACAATTTATTTGGTATGCAATACTAAATGTAAGATTAACAATAAAAATGTTCTATTTCTTATTACTTATGAACCCCAACCCTCCTCATTACATTTTTCTGTATACATGCCTCTTTATTACTCTATTATCTAGATTTTTTACCATAAATATTATATTTGCAATGTTGAATAATTTATTATAGGTAATACATTAAATATTTAATTATATATATATGTGTTTTTAAAAGTGTGGTAACTCCACAAATTATTGTCATCGGACAATTTTTCATAAATGCAATAAACCTAATTTACCTATTTAACTTAATGAATTCCAGTTTATTATAATGTAAACTATTTAAAGAAAATATATTTTAATAGTACTTGACCATGTTAGTGGAATAAACAGTATACGATCGGTAATAAGTTATTCCTATTTTCCTTGAACTAACCACAATATTGTTAAGTATAATAGAAAATAAAGTCATTAATAACACTAAAATCATACATTTTACAATGTACTTGAATTAGTTAAATTTACTTTCATTCGATACAATAAGGTGTTCATAAGTTCAAAATGAAACACTAATATTGATTAGCGAAGTTATTTTAAATAAGATTTCGACGAATTACAATTACTTTTTTTTTAACAATAGTATTAAGGGAAATTTAATTGATTTAAGATATTTATTTACACTCAACAATTATATTGGATTAGTTGAACAAAATATTTTTAATTGCCCCAACTATTAAAAAGTTTCAAAGAATTTTTTTGTTACAAAACATTTAAGTTATAATTGAAAAACTTACTATAGGCACCTTTTCGTGGTATGTGTTCCTAATAGTACCTAATCAATAACATATTATTTAATTTGTTATTTTTTTTAAATTATATTAACTAAAATAGAACCGTTGGATTTGGACTCACACGACTCTTGTCTGTACACATTTCTGTAAGTATATACTTTACAAAAAATAAATAATAATACAGATGAAAATACAAAAACAATTATTTTCTCCCTGTATAATAAGACAACAATAGTTAAGTCACAACAAAACGAATTAATGAAAACGCAGCATAACATGCTAAATTCACCGACAGTTATAATATAATTTCTTGTCCGGAAAATCAAATCAAACCTTGCTTTAAATTCTAAGGAACTGAAAACATATTATATAACAGCCACCAAAAAGGACGCCTAATAACAATTAATTGAATTATATTATAAGGAATCAAAATCAATGATTGAGCTACGCGCAGTATGAAGTAAAAGCATAATGATGCGTATTGGACAGGGTTTTATTTGCATAATTTAATTATATATCTTATCTCTCTTAGCTTTTTATAGCTTATTAAAAACAATAAATCAACAATTAGTCTAACTGAATAGACTTCAATATATTATAGACAACAGTGATTGTGACTACTGACTAGCAAATAAAAGATTATTTTACAATACTGGTAAATTTATACAAGTTTCTGTGTACACATATTAAATACCAATAACAATAATAATAACAGCATATTCAAAGCATTTGAGGAATAAATGATATTTCCAAATTTATAATTGTATATATTATATACAATAAAAACAGTTTTATTAAAATAATTTAATATACATGGTCACATAGGTATGTACTTGTGGTTCCACGATAATTTGTATAATTAAATAATTCATATTGCATATATATTACATTAATATTATATTTTAAGTGTCAAATGATAAAACATTGTTCTTAATACCTAAATTGCAGAATACCGTGGTTCTTATTAATGGCTTACATTTTTGGAAAGTAACAAATATGATTTCAGTTTCATCTCTGTATATAAAAAAATAATATATATTCATTAATTGTAGGTTACCTTATACTTTATGATTTTATGTAAAACAAAAAAGTACATTATGAAAGGTAGAAATTTAAAAAAATATTTTTTAAATTAAATAATATAAATTTAAAAATGATGGTTATTGTATTGTTTATCTTTGACGATTCCCAATTTGTGTATACTATTATAATGTATACATTCGAAAATTGAAGGTTAATTGAATTTAGGTGGGCCACTTATGCAAGTACATTTATATTTGAAATACCTAAATAATTTGATATAAAAAAAACTAATATGTCTCCCAAGATTATACTTCTCAGATACATCATACATTCAAGATATTGTAAGATTTCGATGATTCAGTTATTCATTATAGCTATGCCATTTCCAGGTTGATTTCAAATCTTAGAAAAAATTACATTATCAAATTATAATTGTGTTTTATATTTAATATATATATATACTTTTGCTACGCACCTGAAACTTTTTGATTTTAATTGTATACTCTTAAAGTTTGTTTCATAAGAAAATTAATCAATCATTGTAAATTTAATATAGGTAGCTTTGTTTTTGATCAACAGTAATAGCGGAGCCATTATACGCATTACTTGATTTTACCATGTAACATACAAAAGGAATGTTATTAAATGTTTAAAAAAAAAAATATTTATATCACATCATTGTAAAACTATTTTAATACATTTTTCATTTCTACTCAAAAACTAAAAGAGATATAATTCAACGAAGGTATTTAGTATATATACTCGAGTAGTATATTTATTTAATTAGTTGTTAAACATTGCATATTATTATTCGATAATTCCATAGACTGTATGTGTAATGACTAATGACTAATATTATATTGTATTAATAATCCATCCACATTGTATGCATACCTATCGAACATTTTAACATATAATTTTTAGTTTTATAATTAAGTATTTTTTTGTACTTTTGAATAAGGTAAACATGGTATACTGAATACATAAAGACTGCATTTTGGACATTCAACTACCCGCTGCTCTATCCTATAGACTAATGATAATAGTATATTATTATTATGAAGAATATGAATGTATATAATGATAAATTATCGTTCTCAAAAAAAAAAACTCTGTTACTGAGTGTATTTAGTTCATTATTGTTTTACTATAATAGGAAGTTTTTCGAGTTTTATGTTGTTCATAAAAATAATTAATGATCATAAATTTAGGTATTTAGTAATGAATCTTATGTGAACAAATAATATTATATTATATATAATCGTTAAATACCAAGCTACTAATGTTTCACATTAAACAAACATACATTTTTTTTTTTTAATTATACACGAGCTCTATAAAAAAAATAATGACTCAAATTATCTTAACCATTATAGATAAAAACATAATATGGTCTAGAATCTAGATTAAGCTCAAATAGTAAAATATATTTCAATCAGTTGATAATTTAATGGCTAAGATAATATTGATAAGTATAATTAAAATAATTTAATATTTAATGCTCACATCTCCAGTTATAGTACTATTTCAAACAAAATTGATCTTAATCGATATCCATTAACCATTATTTTTTTTTGAAAAAATGTCTTCATTCCTTGAAAACTAGTTAAAAGAAAATAATAACCTATTAAGTATTAATTGGACGAAATTTCCAAACGAAAGATCAAAAGCTATTTGAAACTTTTAATAACTCCTACTATAAAATAATCTAACAGATATATATATATATTTAATATAAAAAACATTTTGTAAAGCTGTTATTTTTTTGTTATACATTTTTCGATTCAATTAGAATCTCAAATGACAACAAAATCAAAATATTTGTATTTAAACTCGTTGGTATTGGAATAATGGAGTACAATTATTAATAATTGTTACCTATAAAATTAATGTAAAATATATACTAATTATGAAAGATTATCCTATTTCGTACGTTATAAAGTAGGATTCACAAATACTCAACTCAAATCATTAGTCCTGTCTACATTTATTTTCGTGCTACTTATTAAATTTTTTATGTAATGTAATGTTAAATTTTTAAGCTATGTACAAAGACATACACTTTGATTGAAAATTGTAGATAGATTTTTATCAACGTTTATGATTTTACAATAAATATTTGAAAAATCATATTTTATTCAATTATATTTTTAATAAACTGCTTATTTCGAGTAAGGGATAAGCTCAAATTGTATGTAATTAGTCTTTTTTCGTACATATGGTAAAATTATTTAATTTAACTTAATGTTTCAATGATGCATTTTTCTCCTAAAATAATGTATAATATAAGGAATGTACGTTACATAATATCAGATAAATTGCAGATAAAAATTTCAGATAAAAAAATGTTATAAAATTGTTTGGTGATAAATGAAAATAGTATAATAATTATAAGTGTTTTTAATTTGTATTGAATTCTTTACTTTACTAAATATTAAAAAAATGTTTCAAAAGATTAATAATTTTAAAGTCTGAATCCAAAATTGATTTTTGTATTTTACCTATTTATTAATTTAAATAAATATATAAAAAGAATTTTAATTTTTTTTTCAAATTACAAATTTTTATTTCGGAAAAAGTAATAGAGATAAGTTTTTGAAAAACAAATGTATGTGTATTTTTATATTTTTACGCTCTTTTTTTGTAATTTTTTTTGGAAATAAAATACAATTCCGCATATGCCGCCAGGGAACGTGTGTCAGTAAAAATATTAAAAACAATTTTACAATGATTTAATTTTTGACCGATTTAATTTCTGACATAAAGTATTAGTTGCTTAAAACAAGAGAAAATAATAATACCCAAAGTGAAATCATAAACCTAAAATATTAGCCTCCAAAAAAAAGGAAAAATTGAACATTTTTATTGTGATGAATTTACCCCTACAATGTTAATCAAATATGTATTATATCGAGAGTGATTTTTTTTTTTGATCCACAGATAAGTAAAATTATATTATTATAATGTTTAAAAGAGCTCCCGAATATACCTTTAATAAGCTTTTATGGAGAAAAATAAATATTTGTACTCAACATACAACGAAGTATAGAAATTAATTATTATTTAAAGTTCGTAATAAGCAAGGCACAGAAATTGTTTTATTTGTATATTTTACTAGGTATTACGTTTTCTACATAATGTTAACCCATGCTATTTGAAACATTATTTGCGTTAAAAGTTATTTAAACATCAATACTACACGGTTAGTCGTTTGTATATGTAATTGATTTTGTTAATATTCCAGATTTTTAATCGATACTATTGGATTAAAATAACCAACTTAATTAATTTCAATATGTTGATTTAAAATTATATAGGTTTTTCATTTTTATAAAATTATTCAGTATCAAATAGCGAGTAATAATTTTTAATGTACATTTTTTTCTCGTCAGTTTAAGACTTAACGTTTGTATAATATGATATTATTTGATATATACCTACGCTTACCAACCGAAACTCGGAGACTTTTATATATCATATATAGACTTTTAATATATATCAACATAATCTGACCACTGAATATTTTAAGAAAAGAGAATTCTAAAAACAATTCATAGTTTTTAAAGCTTACCAGAGGAAAATTCATGATGTAATAAAAATATGTACAACTGATATAACTGATGTTAAAAACTATTTCTTAAATATGTAATACTGCAGGGCATAAATATTATACTTAATTTTTAGACTGTATCAGGCAGCAGACTAATGTATTGCGTAGGTACTTATATTCCAATATGTGTAAATTAAAAAATTTAAAAAAAAGAAATATTCTTTACATGATGGATAAGCCCCGATTTAAGGTGAACCATTTGAGTGAATAATACGTAAAATAATCAGATGTAGAACTTCTTTGGTAAGTTATTTTATGCCATTATATAAACGATTTTTGCTTTTTTTTTTAAATTTATACGAAAATAACCTTTATGAAAATTAAACCGATAGTACAATTAATAATAAATGAATTGAAAGCTTGTAACAATACTTTCTTATCCTTTGTTTAGTGAATAAATTAATAAATTAAGTAAATAATTCATGATTCATTTATTATTTATCAAATCATTTATTTTCAAAACAAAACAAGTATTAGAAACACTAAAGTTATTGCTATTATATATAAGGCATAATATATGCTGATATTATTCTCGAGCTGTATAAGATATTATGTTATAATAATATGTCATTATAGTTTAGATTCCAGAGTGAGATTTTGATAGTCTAAATATTTAAATGTAAATTGCTTTTTTCCTAAAAGAAGCTATACAACAATTCTCATAACATTATTTATATAAAATATATTTTATTAGTAGTGTTATTAGACAATTAGTACATACACTTTAAATTAGGTAAAATATCTTATTAAAGAAATAAAATATCAATTACCATATAGTACCTATAAGCACTACCTACTAAGCTTCATTATAATATTATAATATAAATAAAATTCAATTGTTGACCCCGTTGACTAAATATCATTGATAAGTAGTTTTTGTTATCATAGATAATTAAAACATATACCTCAGTGTACACATAATCTTTTCGCTGATATTTATTTTTTAAAACACTTAGCACAATTTATTATGGCTACTGTGTACCTGGTAGTTAAAATAATATTGCATAGGTAGATACTAAGTTGTATACAAATATGATTATCCTGAGCTGATTTAATCTGGTATAGAATGTATGGAATGAGATTCCAACAAGCATGTCAGATTTATTGAGATAACTTAGATTGAGAGGACTTAATACGAGTGGGATTTAATTTAATGGAAAACCTTTGCGCAAGCTTAGTAAGACTTACACGAAAAGTTCCTATGTAGGGATTTGTTTTTCTATGAAAAACAACAAACAATATTATGAAAACGAAATCGATAAATGATTAATATCTTCTTAAAAATAAAATTCCTTACGCATAAAATTGATTTATTTTTATTTAAACAGATTTTTAATTAGGTACGTTCTTTTCATTTTCGAATTTTATAATTTTACTTCCTTCTATTTTACCGACATCAATTTGGCTTAAAAATTAGATATATCAAATCGTATTATTCATACAACTAATTTTAAATTGGTTAGGCTGAAAATGTATAAAAAAAATATTAATTTTGAATTTAATCCTCTACCTACATATTTTCTATACTAAGGGTGGTCAATTTTAATGGATTTGTTATAGCACTCTGAGTTTTTCTGGGATGTCACAACCGATATCGAATTTCCCCAATTTAATAAATGACAAAAAAAAATCACTTGGCTCAGAATCTAAAAAAATAAGTTTAAAAAAATCAAGAAATGAAAAAGGGTGTCGCGGTCGACTCAAACCTAGGTCGCGATCGACCTGTTGGGCACCCTTTTTCTAGACCAACGGTCGCCTATTACCATCGTACTTCGATATGATTTCAATTCAACCAGTCACATTTTATCCAAGTGTATGCATTTGTAATATGGGTTTTAAGTAGTTAACGATTTATACGTTTCTGGTATAATTGTGCCGAAATCCATTTTGGCATCAATAATACATTAGTGAAAATAATCATTAAACTTTGAATATAAATCACGGTTACAGAGAAAAGTGTTTATAAAAGCATTATTAATGAGTTTTTAAGCTTGATATGTAATAATTGAAAATCGTTAACATATCAAATAAATGTTACTGTCAAAAAAACAAGATTTTGCACGTTGACACTTGACAATTTAAAAACTATTCAGTAAAAAGCTTTCAATGCGTATAAACAGTCGTTTTACTATACCACAACTGCTCTGATAGATTGTACTGAATGAGAAAATCGTACAATTTTGGCCAACCAACTCAAAACGTATTATATTCTCGGTAAAACATCAAATCGTAATCACATCGGTGAAAAAAAATGTCATAATTCACTCTCGTCGTCCCGAATATTTTATTCGTTTTGAAAATAATGCGTTTTTAAGCGGTTGCAGCACAAAACAAATTGAACTCTCGCTATTACCAATAAAACGGATGATTTATGAAGAAAAAATAAGAATTTTATTCCACGCAGGTTTTGTATATAAGCTTTTAGATTTTTACCCATCGTATGTCCTTATTTAATGGAGCAATTCTTTAAACAATTTTACAGACAAACAACGACCACGAGTAAATAGCAGTTTAATCTCTTGCCGATTAACAAAACGGGCACTCGGCACTAGTAACTCGTAATAAACACAATATGTCACATATCAATTATTTTGTTGTATATATTTTTTTATGTTAAAATAAGACTTTATTTTCCAAAATGATATGAATAAGGTACACTCAATATGCACGTTTTTGATGCATCTTAACATATTATTTTTCGTTCCAACGTTAAGACCGTCATTAGATACATTTTTTTTAGTATTTTGTTCTAAAGCGTGGATACCGGAATACGATAACCGATCGGAGAAAAATATTTAAAATTAAAAATAAATTATTGAGTTTAGATTTTTTTCCTGCCAATTTTGAACTTAGTTGCGCTGATATATGCTTAGTGACTAAATTCCAAAATCATATTGTTACAAAAAAGTTTTATTGTTTCCAATAAATTAGTATTAAGGACATTAATAATTAAATAAATAAATATATCAATACTTTTGAATATGGACATTTTGAATGACCTAATTTAGTAATCATAATTTGTTAAAATTATGCAAAATCCTAAGGAAAAAAAAAATATTTTTTCTCAATGTTCTTCATTATTACACAGTTTAATTTTAATCCAAAATAGAACAAAATATGAAACGCGATTATTTTAATCCGACTTGCAGCGTATATATTTGGATTCGTACCAGGATACGCGGCGTATGATCGCTCAAGCCGATCTGTGTAGGTAGGTACCTCAACTAATAGTTAAGCGATCAAACTCGTACCACGCGTGGTGACTGTCGGCCAAAAAAAAAAAACCCAATAGAATTCAATCGCGAATAATATTAATAATATTATAATATTATTGTAGGTACGATTTGTACCAGTGATTTCGACGACCGTGCGCCCTCCCGTTCGGCGCGTCTGCAGGCGATTCATGCCGTGTCGGTGGTCGGCGGCACGGGCGCGCGCGCGAGCGTTCTCTCTCTCTCTCTCTCTCTCTTTCTCTCTCGCCCTCTCGCACGCTGTTTCTCTCCAGTCGTCCGCCGCTGCCGCCGCCGCCGAAACCCGCGTGTCGGCCACCGAACGTTGCCGTCAGTAGTTCGGGTGTTGGCGTCGTCACGCCGCGTCGGTTTCGCGGGAAAAATATCGCACGCACACGCGGACCACCCACCCCATTCGGACGTCGAAAAAAACCGAAACTCTAAACGTTTCCGGAAACGGACGGAGAACGGGGCACCCACGGGGGCAGACCTCGCGACCCGCATCGTTTGAGCCCGTTCGGCAGTTTTTTTTTCGTACGTTAATTTCATTTAAAATTGATTTGATTTTGTTCTCGCACCGTTTCACGTGCCACCGACGTGATAACGCAGAGTATTACTCCATCGTGAAGAAACGATACGATAAGGTGAGTGATGGGCGCACATTACAACATTACTGATATACAGGGATTAAAGTGGGAAAAATTCCAGAGGGGACTGATGTCTCCATATAGTTTTAAGCGTTCCATATATATTTTTATGTATAATGTCTACTGTATAAAATCCTAATTTGTTAAAGGGGATGCTTTTTAACCACCGTCAGAGGTAGGGGGACTGAGTCCCTAGTAGGGGGCACTTTAACCCCTGCTGATACACATAGTTTTATTATATACGTATTACGGTCCGGAAGTTGCCCCTTACGAGACCATTTTTAAATCACGTCCACTCAACAGGTGTGTCGACTTTTCCGTTCAGCTGAATACGTAGGCGACCGTGTTATCCCATACACTTGTTTGAAAATAAATAATTTAATCGACCAAGTTCGATTTCCATTGTCATTCTCCCCCACCCCCATCCCCGTCACCCTAAAGTATCGAGAAATTATTATTGGTGTACAGATACATGCAACGTTTTCACCGATACTGTCGAACCCGAAACCTACTCTAACTCAATACTTATCCTTTTGTCCTCCAGCACTACGATATCGAGCCTTTTATGCGATGAAAGATTCTTTTATACTCGGCTTACCCATAACAATTACTGTGGTTCTAAATAATATTATTATTACTGTTTCGGTGTACGTATTTTGGGTGGTGGATCAATGGGCGTCCGTTTACAATATTTTTTATCGTCCACGTCATAGTATCGAACGATTACATTTTATAAAATATATCACTTTTCTAGTATGATACTTTATTAGTTATATTTTTATCATAGGTACTGTTTACACATTCTATTGATTTTAAATATGGATTAAGTTACTTATGTAAATGTCTTAAGTTATGTTTTCTCCGTGTAACACTGGAAAAAAACGTACCTTATGGAGTGAACACAACAAAATAGTAAATATAATATAATAATAGAATTGTAATATTTTAATTCATTGCGATTATTATTCGATCTTGGTTGATCTTTCCGCCTGCCAATGATGAGCCAAGAAAACTTTTTACGCATTATTATGTATACATCGGAACGTTGCATTTCATTTATTGTGTACAGAACAATTTATAGATAGTACTACGACATAAAATATAATGAGGACTAAAGAGATTTAGATGCATAACTGCATCAGTATGTCCCATAAAGTCCAGTACACCCTAATTATCACCATCATATTACTACAAATAATCGATATATATATACTGTTTTTTTCAAAGTAATCTATAATAAATGTATGCCATTAGATTGGAGTTTTTTTTTTACCGTTTACTTATAACGTACCTTTTTGTTGTAAGGCATTAAACACTTTTACTTAAGGTATATACGTTATTCTACGAAATTACAATTAGTATAATAATATCTATTTAAACATAAGCTGGTATTTTGAAGTGATTCAAATATAAAATAATAAATATTCGTATAATATGGGCAATAAAATATAAAAAAAAACCATCGAGTTATCACAGTGGTAAACTCGTTCAAGATATTTATGTCAAAAATTAAATGGAAAAATAACCCCTTGACATAACGTAATATTTATTAGATTTTATTTACGATTTCAGTTTCTGAGACATTTTAATTAAATAATAATGAAACTCTACACCCATGCAGATCACTGAACTAGACACAATAAAGAGCTCATTTTATAATATATTTCACTAGATTAACGTTATTAATATTTAAGAATGAATTCATATTAATTTTCATGACACCAGAGAATTAATTAAAACATATGCAAATTTAATAATGTATACATTTTTATATTTTATTATTAAAGTAGTTCAATTGGACATGTTAATAACGAAATTGTCGTTCTATTTAAAGCGATTAGAAATGTCTAGATTAATGTTGTAAAAAATAGTCAATTATTATCATAACAATGAAAATGAATATCTATATTTATATCAGGACGTACTAAATAAATGGCGAACACGGTATATTATTAAATTTTTTTAAATAAGAAAAGTTAATATTAAATTAATTAAGTTGCATTTGAAGATTATTAATTCACTGTACACTGCTTTAAACCTTTGTCGATCCAGATAAGTTACTTAGTATTTACAATACTGTCTTCAAAAGAGCAAATAGATGAATGGAAAAAGCAAAATTGGTAAAAAAAAAAAAAAGCTACGTACAATGTACATATGACATCATAATACAAGTCCATGACAAATAATATGTTATATTTAATATAGTTCACATATAAGTAAATATAGCCGAATAAAATACATTATAATCTACAACCGTATTGTGGCTTCTTCGTTATTTAATTCGATCCATAAAATAGTTTAGATAAATAATTTTTATCTTAAAAGTTGCATTAACAACTCCATAAAAACATAATTTTTTTTTAAAGAATTGTATTTAAAAAAAAATTTTGAGTTAACGACCAGTAATAGGCATAATAATATATTTTCCAATTTTTATCGTATACAAAAATGTTTAATCATTTCGATTTAACCTGCAATAATATTCAATTTTATTTTACTGTTATAATATTTTACAATAACCTAAAAGTAATAACAATTCATCATTTTAACAGTTATTTATTCATTCATAATAATATATACAAATAAATACTTAGGTACAGTTAAAATAATTTGATTGCCACTTTAAGAATAATAATAATTTTACATTAAATAAATTGTAAATGTTTGATATGATTGTTAAAAGCGCTTAAGGCGCCCGGTGCCAATGTGATTTTGACCTCAAAAACACGGTTTACGGAAATAATGATTCTGCCCTGTAGATTTAACCAAATTTGATAATTTTTTTTTTATTAATAGAGGAGAATATTCTACAGCCCGCATCGAACTCCTTTTTTCGATATTTTCATCTCAAACTTAATTATTAGTCTTTAAAAAAAGACAATTTTTAGCTTTTTTTATAAAATATTTTATATTATTATTTAAAATAAAATACAAAATCAGAGATCAATGCGGGCTGTAGGAAGTCTTCTTCTTTCAGATAAAAAAATACTCATCAAAATCCGACAATTCTATAAAGCTTGAGAGTTATTCCCGTAAAGTAATTTTTTTCGATATAATATACCCTATCAACCACCCCTAAATAGTTATCGGGTAGTAGATTAGTGGAAAAGTCTTATAATTGAGGTAGCAACTAAAATATAAAATTTAATTTTCAAATTTTCTAGAATGTGGAAAATTTGAAAAACTGGCACCGGGACCCTTAATATAGAAATAAAGAAAAATAGCGAACTAATGAGTAGTTACGTAAGTAATCATCATTCAAATTTATATATTTTATTATGAGGTACCTACTTAATAAATTAATCCTACATAAAATATTTTAAATTGCAATAAACTAATTTAAAATGTTGGGAAATTTAAGTTATGAACAATAAATACGCCATTTGATCGAAAATAATCAAATTATGAAATCACGGTGAGATGAAAATAATTTCAAACTATTACTTTTTTAACTATCTACGTTCTTCAGACTTAAATCACATCAAAATTAATTTAATTTATTTTGAAAATTTTAGGATCTTTAGACATTTATAAATATTGATTTCTTATAATATATTACTGTAGACATCGTTAAATACCACGTATCTATAATTTGATTTCATACATTTTCCTATGGTATTTATGAACACGTACGTCATAATATAGTTATTTATGAAATTATAATGTACCTTTAATAATTTTAATATAAAATAAAATAATAACTTAACTAAAAGTGATGTAAGAGAATTATACTTTATGAAATTTGCCTTGTCGTAAATCGTAATTATATAAATTAATGTGTGTACCTATGTTGTAATATTATATTTATTCTCAGATTTATACAATTTTATTGTATATAGCAGGTACCTATTGGTTTTTTTATCTTGTACCTTCTATTAAATATTCGACAGTCGTTTTAAGCTACTGTCTAAAACAATCCATTAAATATTGTTGAATTATTAATTGTACAATTCTCCAAATCAGTGATTCCCGTTTGATAAAAACCTCAAACCTTAACGAAGATAATGTAATATATATAAGATCAATATTATTGATGTATTCTAATTTAATATTTTTGAATCACTTTTATATGATGTGCTAATCACTATTACATAATTATTCTTCAGTACTATAATGCAGGTATTTAAGCAAGTGTCCAAATATCCAGTACTGATGTCTCCATATTGTATAGGTACCATTAGAAACTATCTAATTCAAAATGTTTGGATAGGCACATTAAAAAAATTACATAAAATATAAATAAATCAGTATTGCAAAAAATTTACCATGGATATATTAATCTATATTACCATACAGTAGAGCAGAGCCAGTGCTCAGTACCTATCTAGTAAAAATACCTCAACGCCACAGACACTCCCAGTCTTAAAATAAATGATGTAGATCGTTTCGTTTTAAAGTTAAATAAGAATCACAATAGTTGTCCTTGAGCACGTACTAACATATATATTATATAGTAGAATTATAGTATATAGCCAATATATATAAAAGATAAAAATAACTGAACTATATGCTCACAATACATTTTACTTCGATTTTCAAAAACTGACCAATTGTGTCATTTCAGACTGACAACATCCATCAATAATATGTCATTGTATTATATTATTTTTTTAATATACTGTAGTATATATGCTCATATTTAACATGTTGAATTGACGCTAGACAGAAGACTTATCTAGAGATCTTATCTAAAAAAAAAAAAAATGATATAATTTGCTTTAACCTAATACTCGTTCTCAGATTTATATTGCTGACATAACTTTTTTATGATTACCTACTCGTGAACGAAACTATAGTAGGTATGTGGTTTTTTGTATAATTTTACCTACAGTGTATATGATTTTTGAGATTCTGCCAAGCTGTCAAATATGCATTCAATAATCATTCAATATTTCCAATCGGTATCATTGCCAAACATCTTTGTGTGTCACAAAATAACTATGTGTAGGCACTAACGATATTAGAGTTACATTATAAGGATGCTCTCTATATTTCCAATACGTTTTCTGTGGAAAATTGTAATATTCGTTTTCATTCTATTCTCATCTTCTCTTTGAAATACTATCTAAACAATATATAACACAGAAGAGACATTATCACATTGACGACTCAAGCGCAACTGGTGTAGTAGATATATAATTATTATTTATCCTAATAATGTAAGATGAACATATTTTAATACATAAAAGCCTGCTGATGAGATTCATTCTAAGACACTCCATAATTGCACTAATTGAATTAATTACAAGTTAAAATTATAAAATATAATCAGTTCAATTAAATACTAATTATTTATTTATCTTCAAACATACTCAATTTTAATACAGGTAAATATACAAAAAGGTCGTCGCCCATTACCACACCAATGTGAAAAATACGTATAGGACAAAAACACAGATTATAAAATACTGGATAAACTATTACCGCACACAAATTTAATCATATATTTTTTACATGGCAAAAATAGCCATAAATCGGAATTTGGACACTCGGAGTAATTCTTTGAAACCGTTGGATACTTTTTAATACTTGAGAAATAATCTTTCAGTGGTACATATAGTTGCAAAACTAAAGCAGCCATTAGTGCGATCCATCTGGTTTAACTGTACCATAGTAATTTCTGGAACTTAATTCCAGACACCTCACAAATTTTATTTTTGGTCTACCTTCTGAAAACGGGAATTTTAGTGTTCTGCAGAAGATTTCCCATGAGACAACTGGACAAAGGTACGAAAAACGGGGCGTATGGTCACTATTAAGACGTATAAATTTACTATTTAAATGATATTATTAATTATTTTGATAAAACACCCACATTTTTGATTTTTCAATTTAGATTGTGTATTTTGATTTTGTGGAATATGAATTTAATTCTACGTAATGTTTTTATATTTCAATTTGAATTTATTTTATTAAATTTGTGTGGTATTGTACTATTTTTGTGTACGAAATTAGGCTGTATAATTTTATAAAGCTGTGCGGTTTCATACTATTTTTGTGTGCCGTATTGGGTTATGCATTATGTACGGTATTAGGTTATGTTTGAGCGGTAATGTAAAGCACCGTATAAAACATAATTATATATTTATATAATATTTTTCAAACAAATATTTGAACAAAATTAAAGAAGTATATATGTGAGTATGTGACTATAGTTAAACATGTAAATATAATATGAGGATTTAATATAAAAAATTAAAAGTTTTATTTTTATTTTTAATTGTCTGTCAAAAAGTATGAACATTGTTTAGTTGACATGAATAATATACATATTATTATACATCCAGTAAAATAATTGTAGTTTTTGTCAGTTTTTTTTTTTATATTATTCAGTGCATAATTTCGCTTAAAAGCGAGCCAAGTAATAAAATACTTAATGATTTCGCCACATAACTCTATAATCATTTGAATGATAAAAATAACCTTTCTGTTCGAAAATTATAGGGAATTATGCACGATTGTCTGCTGTTATTAATCGGTACCTACTATAACCTTACTAAAACACTGTATGAAATACTGTTCCATAATAGGTTGATATTACTAAATATAAAAATGATATTTTGACGTATATAGTACTATAATTTATAGTACTACGTTAATATACAATGGAAATTATACTAATATACTTGTACTACGCGTCAATAAACAATTGAACGGTTTAGAGCTTCAGGTAATGAATATTTAAAATAAAGTAGTTATATAAATAGTTTAAACGTGTGTTTATTGTACTCTGTATAGTATTTATAAATATACTCATAATATTCTTATGTACATAAATGCTATGCTTACTGGCACAGTAAATTGCTATTCGTTTAAATTGGTTTTATGATACCTAGCTACATATAAAAGACGTTTTAATAATTAAATTGGAGTGGTGTACTGGTTTTCAGCCATTCAAATTTTTTCTTAAATATTGTTTTTTTTTTTTCTGACAGACGAGGTTTTTTCTATTTAGACAAGATCGAAGGTGTGTTCTTAAGTATATTTCTGAACGTACTGCTGTGGAGATTAATGTTGTTTCAGTACAATGTGGATGTTTTTGGGTCTTGCATTACGTTCCTATAGTTAACGTGCACCGATTTATCACCTTTGATCTTAATTTTTAATTTTTATACATCTCATTCTGTCATACATATCGTCAATTGACTCCTGTATGTTATCAGCTATAGTTAGCTACTTTTTACTGTAGTAAAAATAATGATAATAATAATTTGGTATATTAGTCGTGTATAGAATATCTATAGGTCCTACGATTCATTCAATACTCCAGGTGATGTATCTTCTCCAATAGGTTTACCTGTTATTCGTGTTTGACTCAGAATTTACGGTCCATTAAGTATAACTTTATAAGTGGACACCAGGTGAGTGGTAGTTGTTAACACGGTTTATGAGATATTCCTTGTACCAGTCTTTTTCACTAGTTTGGGTTACGTCATAGAACACATAAGTACTATCTTCGGAAGTTTTTCAAGTATTTTTGGAATTATTTTAAATATCGATGTGGTATTTATTTATTTATTTATTTTGTTCTGTTTGTGTAGTAATTTTATGTTTTCCAATTAACATTGAGCTGTTGATGATATTACAAAATATATCTAAAAAACAGTTCATGATTTTGAGGATTTTTCATAATATTTTTAATTCAACCTTTTATAAAAAATTAATGTGGATTCATGCTTAACTTTTTACTAACTATTTTTAATGAAAACTCGCGAGAAACCGTGCATTACATTTTCAAACCTTGGGTATAAAAGTTAAAAATGCAATGCATTTTTAACTACAAAACAGTTTGTACATTTTCTCGATTTTAATGGACTTTGTTAACAAATTAAAATTCAAACTTATACAAAAAATTGCAATTATGTATTTGCGATACTTTTAAGTTGCAGTAAGAAATACGTATAATGAACCTTATATTCTATTTTCAAG
>NC_042494.1:6095592-6097380 GCF_005508785.2 Acyrthosiphon pisum
AATATTTTTCAACTGCTATTGTAACATTATATCAGGAGCCTTGTATTACAGCTTTACACTTTTTAGCCCAACCGATAAAACTTTATTGATATTCATAGAAAAAAAAAAAAAATTGAAATATGAAATTGTCTGTAAACAGCTCAAAACAATTCAAAATATTTTGAAAATGTTATCAAATATAAGAATTTATAAAATAAACATTCAGTAAAATTTTCAAGTATCTACAGCCATTCATTTTTTAATTACAACAAAATAAGAAAATCGTTACAAGAGAAATCGAGTGAATATCAAATGTTGTAAAAATATAAATTTCAAACGTTTATCTAAAACATCTACTTATATTTTCTTACAAAAAAAATGATAAAAAAACATAATTGTAAATGCAATACATTCATTATTCTGCTCAGATTTTAAAAATTGCCTGTTCAAATATTAATAATGCATAATATAGTCTTTAAATAGCCCACGGGCCCCGAGGTAGACTTTAAGTTTCGTTAAAACTTTAGGTATTATCCATTAAAACAGTTTGTCATAAAATAATTTACAAAGTACATAATTATTAAGCTAAATATATTTACTATGTTTCTTGACATATTAATGTATTACACATTAACTAACGAGTAATGAATAAGTGACATTTTTAATAAACCATTATACCTAATAGTTATATAAAAATAAAATATCTAGTGGTTAATACAATTAGATTTTATAATGCTAGGGTTTTAAATTAAATTTCTGTCTACATGATAATCGTTTTAACTGTATGTCCAATTATTATTAATTAAATTAGATACACTTTGTTTGTAATGGACAATGGTCATATCATTGTTATTAAATATATTATTATATTCAATTAGCATTAAAGATGTTACCGATTGACAAGATGTCTTAGTAAACAATAAAAAATATCGATTACCTACCTGCGCCTGCTGCTAATATCAACTTGGCTATTAAGTAAAATCTTGACAAAATACTAACATTTTGTAGCTATTTTTATTACTTAAAAATGTTTAATTATTTAGATTAAAAAAATACAATAAAACAAAATAATATTCATATTATAATATAATATTATAGTTTGTTGTATTCTTATAAATAATAATGTTGCTTCTTTCTTTTCCACCCCGTTATGAAACTTAAGTGTTTTAATTTTAATCAATATCCTGAATGTGCTAATTCTTATATATTAATAATTGTTATACGTATTATGAATTTCAGTGTCACTGATATTTCATAAAATATGTGTTAATGTACGTTAGTTATACGTCAGAGTTTGAACAATACAGAAAATTGACGATCAACTGCGCCTTTGTGTTTTGACTATAGGTAGTCGTCTACTCGTCTATCTATAAGAAATTGTTTAAACTAAATACTACTTTTTACATAATACTATGTAGATAAATATATATAATAATATATTGTATGAATATATAGTACCTATATAATTTTAAAATAGTCTATGATCAACATAGTTGAATAATTTGATAATCAATTATTATATAATCATATGGATCTTTGATTCAACACCCAAATGCATGTCTTGATGGTTGTTTATAGTTATAATTATAATATGTTACTAAAATATGAAAAAATGAAATAGAAAATATTAATCTGGTATAACAATGTTCGAGGAAATGTATATTATTTCTTAATTGATTTGATGACTAAAAAATTATATTATTACATACGATTTATCTTTAAAAATTCGTATATTATTTACAATTAAACAACATATTAATTTTATGATTTTTATGACATTTATTAATATTCTGAATTTATTTATACTAT
>NC_042494.1:6099095-6099721 GCF_005508785.2 Acyrthosiphon pisum
TTACAGTAGTCTCATACAGACTACCTATCAAACTACCTATCTTGCAAACTTATTTCAGTTTGAATTCTTATGAAAAATATTAATTGTAAAACACATTTTATAAAGCTTCATTTTTTAAACATTAATAAACAAAATACTAAAAAAAATTCAAATGATTTTAATTTTAAATATAAATATTTTAATTAAATGGGACAGTGGATATAGTTTTATAAAAATTATATTGTAGATGAATTTATTATAGCTCATACACGTGACTGATTATTTACGAAAATGTTTATTTTTATAATTATAGGTATTAAGTTTTTATATACTATGTTTAGTTGAATCCCAGTGAAAGTAAGGGAATCCCAATGAAAATCTTATAACTATTATCAAACCAAAATATTTCCCGCTTCATTTAGATTGATACATTCTATTAATTTGAATTTCTAATAATATTGATGATGGAAATCTAAAATGGTTGATACATTTTTTTTTTTTTTAATATTATATGAACTTAACCTATGGTAATCTCAACTAAATTTGAATGGAATAAAAACATAATAATAAAATGTAGGTACATAATACAATTATTTCAAGTAAAGCTGAGATTACCACAGTGGCGGATATAATAGTTTAGGGGCGAT
>NC_042494.1:6106597-6118439 GCF_005508785.2 Acyrthosiphon pisum
AACTATTAATTGTATATTATATACCTAGTGGGGTTAGGTGATTTTTACATTTTATTTGTTTCTGTGGTAATAAACTAAAGCGTTAAGTAAAATCGGCCAGAAAATAAAAATATCTGTACCCACCCCAAAAACATATTTATGTTAAAAAAAAACCTATAAATACATTTTAGCTAAAATTAATAATTACACATAAAAAATAATAACAAAATTTTAGTTATTGAACAAATAAAATTCTCATACCGAATATACGATTCAGCAAAATGAAAGCCTCGAGAGCATTCTAGAAACTTCGTGGATAAAGCAACAATGAAACTTTAGGGGTAATTGTTCAGAACTAAACATGATAATGAGTGATGTAAGAAAAATATCATGTACCTATTCATAAATATTCAGTATACAGGTGATCTTTCATGATAAGGGACCGTATTTTATGAACAATTTAAAAAAAAATATGTTTTCAAGTACCTACGTTTTACATCGAAAAAAAATACTACATTATCTTGTCAGTTTAAAACACACTCACTCAATTCGAATACAATAACATGAAGTTGAAAATTTCACGAAAGACGATAAAATATGTTATACTATACGTCGATACATCGTGCAATTACATAATAATATTATAATATTATAAATTTTCATGAATACAAATTATTTCGTTGAAAAATAAATTACGGTATACCCAGCTCAATAGAAGATATAAGTTTACAATTTTATTTAATGTCATATAATTTAAGTATATGTTTATTAAACTAATGGGGCATAATTTTGAAAATGGGGTTTGTTAATTAACGTAGAAGTTGTATCATAATTTTTTTAATGTATATAGATGACATTTATTACAAAATAATTAGGTAAACATCAAATGATATGCTTTTTAATTTGCATTAAAAAATAATTATTATAATTTATGGCATATTATAAACATTTTTTCTATTTATTATAAGTTACTATCAAAATGTGGAAAGTTAAATATTTGACCTCCATAAAAATAATTGTAACAATAGTTGCGGGATGTTGGTAGGTACGTTCAATTAAATGTTATTTAGTTAGTTTTTAATTAATTAACACAGAAAAATATAGATAAATAAAGTAATTAGGTAGGTATTAAAAATGACTGCATATTATAATATCCTAATCAACAAGCGTTTATGATTTATGTGATCATTAGTTTTATACAATTATTAATACAATACAGACATTAAAAACATTGCTACAATTTGTATTTTTTTTATAAAAAGCCACAATAATTTCAAATAATTTTAGTAAAATTATTAATATGAGTGTTATAATTTTTTTACAAAACGTTTGTTGCTGATGTTATTTCATAGCTGCTTTAGAATGTTTGAGCAATATTTCTTATTTTTATGAACGTAGTTAAATGTATAAAATAAAAATATAGTTGAATTGATATAGATGATAATTAATAATGATTGTTGATTACCTTGGACACACTGCTTCAACTTTAAAATTATGAAAAGTGAATACACATAAGTACCTACCTACTATAATACAGATGAGCTATAGTAGGACAATGTGTAAGCCCTTCTTTTCTAAACCATCCTGAGGGCGCACCTGTACAGATCTATAAAGGTATTGAACATTAAATTAATATTATACAACTGATTCCATGTTAAACCCGTATTCGCACTATTACTTGGGATTAAGATCTAAATGTAAAATATATTATTTTTTGAGTGGTCCAAGGACTGCTTTCTAAATACGAAGTCCGTAGGTACCTAATTGAGAATTAAAAACTTAAATTTAAATTTTGCATATTTTAGTTTTTAACTGAATTGGAATTATATAGCAGTATAGCACTAATAGAGTATTTTCGACATTTAAAAAATTATTTTTTTAATATTTAACAAGCTTGAATAAAAACTAAAAAATAATAAAAGATAAAAAGTAAAAATGTTTTTGTTTTGTGTTCCTTCAAAGCAGCATACTACTGCACATTATTATAATAATGTGTAGTGTTGCAACTCGCAACTTATAGTGTAATAATACAAACCATCACCATAGACCATGATCAAAGTAATCCAAATTTCATTGTTAGTTCATTCATTAGAATGTGATTGTGTGTGTTGAGACTGTCGACCTGTTTACGGTTTCCATGAATTAAACTCATTAAATTTGTTCCATTATTACTACAGCTGCAGTACAGCTACATTCGATTACGCTATTGTTAATTATTATTAGTTAGCTATCACCTATCAGTTATTAGATTTAAATGCAAAATATTTGAAATTTTGTTAAAAGTATTAATTTAAAATTACGTATTAATATTATTTGTAAAAAAATTATTAATTTTGTTTGTGTTTCTAAACTATACATAACCTATGTGGATAGCTTTTTTTTTTTATTTAACTTTAATTATCAATATTCATATTAGTTAATAACATACTATTTGCAACAGTAGCAGATAATTAGATAATCAGTGAATACAAAGGTAAATATCTTTTGTACAAGTTTTTACTAAAACTTTAGCAATTCGGGGTGATTAGTTCGATTACGTTGTTTATCGGATCAGAGGTTATAGAGATCACTTTTTTAGAAGAACCCAATCTCCAATATTGATTTAACTTTGGTAACTTCTGAATAGTGTAACATAAAAGGAACAATTTCATCATAATACGGAATAAATTGATTACTAAGAGACGAATTGTTCGAGATCCAATAATAGTTTGATACAATTAGATTTACTTTGAAGTTATATTAGAAAATGTTTGAGAATTATAAGGAATCGTTTAGTTAAATTAAACGTTAATTCAGTCAAAGTAATTTCCATCTTGTTTTGAAAAAAAAATATTATAATAAGTTATATTTTCGTCGTATTGATGTAATATCGAATGGTGTTGCTTTGACTGTGGTTAATGATATTTTTCGAAGATAGGTACCATAAAATAATATATAACTGTGCTTTAATAAATCTATAAAAAAAACTTTTAAATATAACTGTTTGGTATAGTTATTTTTCAATTTAATTTAAAAACTTGATAATTATTATTATTATTATTTTTTTTTTTTTTATTAGATTAAGGCTTCGGCGATTAAGGTCATTAGCCTGTAAGTTTGGTAGGGTTGGTACTGTTAAAAACCATGTATGTGTGGTAAGGTTTTTTCGCACTACGAACCCGTGGGGTGGTCACCCATCCGGGAACTACAGGCAGCGGCCGTTACTTACTCTCAGTCACGTTGCGTGACTGATAGCAGTCAACACGCCACGCCATGCCACAATTATTAATTATATTATGATGCGAGTATTATTTATATTATTATTTTTGGAATATTTTAACAATGATATTTTTGTATGCATATTGAAATATAGACAAAATTAATTTTTCAGATGTATGTTTTTTATATTTTCGTATCATTCATTTATTTTTACCGAAAATGTGATTATATAATGTAATATAATTATTTTAGTTGAATGTAGTTTTAAGTTATAAATAAACGAAAAATATACGATTATCGTTAACGAAAAACAAATTATCCGATGATTGTATAAAATTATAAATGTAAGTGGACAGTGGTACGTAAAGTTTTACTAATAACATAATAGCACTGCTGAAAGAATAGTAACACAACTCAAAAACACTACTGTTGGTGATCAGCTATTTAAGGTTTACAAAAGACACAACATTTCAAATTTTGTACTAAATTTTTATGATGTTTTGATAGAATTATGTTAACAATATTTTTTTTAATAATACTTTGTGGATGATAGTTTGGATGTATTATTATTGATGTTATCAAAAAATGTTTGAAAAAATGTTGACTCGTGTCACTATTCATGACTGAGATAAGCATTTTTTTTCCATATGTGTCTCTTTTCAGTAGTACATATAAACATGTGAATTAAAATTAAATTATAAATTATATTAATTACAATAAGGCTATTTTTAAAACTTAATTATGCATTTATGTTAGGTAATTATAAAAAAATTATTTAACAATAGAATACAGTTAACATATTATTTTATTTTAACAGTGTCATTAAATAAAATAAAAATGTATAACCTCATAATTGAATTAAATAAAAATAATAACATACATTTATATAAAAAAAAAGGCAACTTGCAATAAAACAATTTAATTTTCGGGTCAAAGAATAATTATTAAGAAATATAGTTAAGACTGTAAACTACTCGTATTATAAAAATCATGGTATATGTTTGGTAAGTAGTTATCGTCACGTTGTGACATCAGATCCCATTTTTTATTGACTGAAATTTTGGTTTTTTTTTTGTGTATAAGCTTGTTTTATATATAATACAAAATCTATGATAGTATAAATTGATTAATGTGAATTTAACATGTTAGGTATATATAGTATGCCTCAAAATATTATTGTAATAATAGTAGTATATCTGATTCGTGCTATTTATAGGATTTTAAAATGCAATTCTCGTAATTGAAGATAAGGATTACGTACCTATATACGTCTTACCTACTATATCTAAGTCACTAACCACTAACCACTAGCTTCCACACTATATAGGTTGAATAAAAATTGTAAAACTATAATAGAGTGTGTTTTGCTGCACATAATATTGTGTCAAATGAATCAAGAATAGCGTCACAACTCAAAAAATAAAAATAATTTGACACTATTCTTGCACGAAAGTAATGGAAACGTTCAGCAAGAATAATTACATATTACAGTTTTTAAGTCAATTCGAGTGAAATAATATATTTTAATCACATAGGTAATATACTAAAATAAAGAGCAGAGTATTTTATATTAGAATCAATGAAAACCCGAAAATCAACAATTTTGAGTTGTGTCACTATTCTTTCAGCAGTGCATAATATTGTTATTCTTTTTTCTAAAAAAAAAAAAATGTTTACAATTCATTTTATATGTGTAAACTTACGTTTATACCGTAGAACTAATGGCCCTTGTCACTGAACTTTATGTTAAATCACATTTTCAAAAGTCATGCATATTGTTTGCTGGATATAAATTAATATACTTAGAAAGCAATTTATTAAGTCTAAATTACCAGTATTACCAATGGTTTTTTTGGTTTTTGAAAATTTTATGTAAAATTTTTAAAATAAACATAGTAAACACAATAATATCGTAGAATACTTTTAAAATGACAGATATAAAGTATTATAGTGTGTAGATTCGATCAAAGTAAACGCTTATGATAAATCAACTGGTTCAACACTAACACTTCAGTAGAATTATTTCTGTACGAATATGCGATTACGATATCGTGTCGTCTATTCGCCTGTTGCCTATGTACACGCATTATTGTGCTTGAAAGTTATTCTTACGCGGAATAACGCGAACAGTGTTGAAAGTTCGTTAATCATATTATTATATTACAATACATTATACAGGTGAGCGAGCGGGCATTCTCTGCAAGTTCGTTTCACTTCTGGAATCGACCGGAGAACTTTCCGGAAAACGGTATCGTTTCAAACAATGATTTTGATTTGGGTCGGCTTTTAATTCTCTGTTGATTACAGCTGACCTGGTGCGGCAGCGGCGCCATCGAGTCCTTCAATCATCGGCCGCCGCATGAATAATAATTATTGGTGCACGTTACGTTATACGTTCACCACCGCACGCGCATCGCCCGAGGGTAGGTATTGCGAGCACAACCCTTCTGCGTGTACACCACGACTCGTCACGATTTATGCCCTTGTTTTTGGCGACCTCTGCTACTACCTCACATGTCACCGACGTCGCAGCCGCAGTATATCGATTCCGGCCAGTCGGCTGATCAATTATTTAAGACTGGCGAAGTGAAAAATAAAAAAAAAAAAATTAAATAAAAAGCATTTTATTTTTATTTATTTTTTGTTATTGTTATACTTACGAATATATTGTGTTTCTCCAGTCATTCACTGCCACCGGCACAGCCCAGTTCCAACCCCGTAATTCTGTCTGGTATAACATGGTTTTTTTTATATAATATTAGCGTGGTCAAAATAGTTAAATAACTATCATAACTGACGGGTCGTCACTTTTCGAGGGTGGAAAGTGAAGGACTTAATATTGCTCTAGACAATAATAATAATATTATATAGATGGGTAATTTTTTTCTCGTGTCCCTATTAATAATACGCGTATTATAACTCTATCGATGCTACTTTTTACTCGTATCCGTTTCTTGCCCCTTGATTTTCCGAATTCGATTATGTTTTTGTCCGATATTTATTTAAACACGCATATCGATTTTTGGAAAAATTTTCAATTATTTTTGACAGCTGTGATTATTTATTAATATAGGTAATATATAATATGGGAATTTGTCGTTTTTATCATGACTTTTTTTTATACCTTGGTCTTTGTTAGACGTTAGTTGACTAATTGAGTCTCTATCGTTTGACGTAAGCTCACGTCGATAAATAATATATATACTATATACATAAATTATAAACTTGTTTATGACTTTAAATGTAGGTATAAATAAAACACTTATATAATTATATCCAATTATATAATAATTTATAGTTTTCTATACCTATCTGATTTTATAATTTTATCAACGTATGTTCTACCAATTTTCTAGTCAGATATAAATCAAGTCAACTTTGAATATATTATATTACTGTCACATGGAATTCATTTTTTTTTTTGGTTGTTTGGTACAGTCATATTGCTTCCCAAATCATTAAAAACGTAAATTTATAGAGCGAATGAGCTAGTAAGAATTATACTTACGGTTCTTTTAAATAATAATATAAGTAACTATGTCATAATAATAATAATAGTTACATTTTTCTCCTGTTTTAATATATATTGTTCTAATAATTTCACGTATTTATTATCGTAAAAGAGATGATATACCAATAATGAACTTCGTATATTTTTGAGAAGTTTTCAAAATGTTTTAAAAAAATGTTCCCTTCTACACATATTTGATGCTTACCTAGTTTTGTACATTTTACAGATTACCTATTCGAAGAAGAAAAATTGAAATTATTCATAAAATCTCAGTCAAGCGTTAACATAATGTAAATGTTTTTTATTACTCTATATTTGGAATGAATTATTCATAAGAGTTCTTAAAATTAAACTACAAAGTTTATGTTGAAGTTATTCATCTTATTCTTATATAATAATAATAATGATTTACATGATATAGGTGGGTAAGTTATTCAATGAATTAACTACAAACACTTTTAAGTTAATAATTTTAAATATTTATATAGTTTATTAAATTTAAGGTTCGGAAAAATCGATAGGTAAGTAGTATGAACAGTAGCCCGCGGAATCAATAGTTAACGTAGTAGTTACAAAATTGGCTGTATCGATATACATTACATTATACACCCTATCATAACTTATAGTATTAACAAAATCTTGTTATTTTCGCTTATACTTTTCTCACTAATGCACTACTCTTTATTTTAGTTAAATGTATTTAATTATTTATTTTTATAAACTAAACTATAGAAAACCCATTGTAACGGAGCATATCCATTACTACATAAAAAGATTGTTCTCGAGACCAACATAAAGACTTCGCAAAGTGGCAAATGTACGCCGTCATAATCAGTGCACCCTCAAAACCACACGAATTCGACGTAACTACCTAACGCATCCACTTATAGTGAGACTTACAAGCTACCTTTTGCCCTAAATATTCGAAAATGACACCCATGGAAAAAAGAAGCTCCGGACATAACCCACGTCCCCGTAACAGAATTAGAGGAAGAGATATGAAAGAAACCGTACTGAGAGTAAGCACAATACTGGTGACCACGTGCATTGCGCCATAAATCTCATCAAAAACTAGCTCACTCCAAAGGAACCCTCACTAACTCAATCCACCTCTTTTTCAACCCTATCCCCCAAAAAAGTGATTTCGCCTACCCGACTATCTTCCCACCCAGCATATTGACTACGACAATGCTACCAAAAGTAAACCAGCAAATAAAACTGTTAGTCATCACACATATATCGGAACTGCTCTCAGATATCTCAACGACAGAACTACAGAATAGGTGAAACCAGAATGGACACTCTCCAAAAGCCTTAATAAAGGCTAAAGTTCAATCAGTGTTGCATACAGCCACTCTGGTACCACTAAAAAATAACCCCCCAAAAAATAACCCTGGAAATTTAGTAACCGACAAAAAAACCCCAAATAAATAACCCTATATGAGATCTTGTAAATTAGAAAAAGGTGGTCACAAGTAAGTGGGAACAATGATTAATATTTAATTATTACAATACCGCATATTTCTATCATATTATATGATTATTATTATTTACTTTTAAGTCAATACCGACTTACCAGTTACCGTAGAACAGTGAGAATAGGTTCAAGTAATAGCTAAACATTAAAATTAATCTAAATCTTTGTTTAGTAAAATGTATAACATACGTACAGTTTTTCTGCGTCTACTACTAAAAACATGATTCTGGTCTTAATGAAGTCATCAGGTTTTGCTAATTCCCGACAGCATTGAAGAGAGCCGCAATTATTTCCATCCCCAAACTAGAGAAAGACCCTCTTAAACCAGATAGTTCCAGATCTATAGCACTGCTTTCTTCAATTTCAAATTTGTATGAGAAACTCATTATATTTGAGCTCCAGAAATATCTGTCTCAAAACATCAGATCAGAGCAAGCTGCGTTCTGACAAGAACACTCTACTACTTAACAACCGCTCTCACACAGCCTCTGCAGTTTTTATTGATGCTGAGAAGGCTCTCGATCGTGTTTAACAAGATGCGACGGTCTCATATACAAATCATCAACTATTAATATCCCAATCCATATTATAGTGTTCGAATAAACAACCAATTATATTCTCCACGAGGTATCTTAGCAGGAGTCCCCCAGGGCGTCTGCCATGCCCAATCCTATACCTAATCTATGGCAATGACATATTGCCTGTCACTGCGGAGGCATCCGTTTCTCTCTTCGCGGACGACCACATGTTCTATACTTGTGACCACAACCCAATCAGAGCAAAGATCGAACACCAGGGACAACTTCAAACAGTTTCTGACTATTTTAGAAAATAGGGTCTCTGCTTAAACTCCACCGCTACTTGTTTGAATTTGCACGGAGTGAATGATGGGACGGAACGTCCAGTAATTGTAAAATATCTTCCAATATTGCAAACATTAGACTAGGCTTTCGGAACCATCACCCATGCTGATCGCCTGTCTAGGTTCAATCAGTCAGGATCGACCCCGCTGTTCCAACACGTCATGTACATAATTAATAAGATAATTTAATAAAGAGCAACGTAATAATATAAAATCAAGTTTTCTTACAAGACGCTTTGACACTTGGATAAGTGCACCGTTTCACAATATTATACATCTTTACAATTTAGATTATTTACATTTACAAAATGTATAGGTAATAGGTATATATAACAATGTAATAATAGTGCTAAATATTTTACTGTCCAGGCTGGTGGATTTGAGAACAGGTCATTTATAGAACTTTTGGAGCAGATATTGACTATAAGAAGATATATTCTGGAGGTCATATATTGGGGAAAATTTTATTTTACTTTTAAATTGTTTTTAAACGTGAGCTTCGTAAAATTGATTTGCGTATTATACTATGTATTGATTTATTATTTATTTAATTTAATGCACTATACACAATTTATTTGGTATGCAATACTAAATGTAAGATTAACAATAAAAATGTTCTATTTCTTATTACTTATGAACCCCAACCCTCCTCATTACATTTTTCTGTATACATGCCTGTTTATTACTCTATTATCTAGATTTTTTACCATAAATATTATATTTGCAATGTTGAATAATTAATTATAGGTAATAAATTAAATATTTAATTATATATATATATGTGTTTTTAAAAGTGTGGTAACTCCACAAATTATTGTCATCGGACAATTTTTCATAAATGCAATAAACCTAATTTACCTATTTAACTTAATGAATTCCAGTTTATTATAATGTAAACTATTTAAAGAAAATATATTTTAATAGTACTTGACCATGTTAGTGGAATAAACAGTATTCGATCGGTAATAAGTTATTCCTATTTTCCTTGAACTAACCACAATATTGTTAAGTATAATAGAAAATAAAGTACTCAAAGTCATTAATAACACTAAAATCATACATTGTACAATGTACTTGAATTAGTTAAATTTACTTTCATTCGATACAATAAGGTGTTCATAAGTTCAAAATGAAACACTAATATTGATTAGCGAAGATATTTTAAATAAGATTTCGACGAATTACAATTACTTTTTTTTTTGAACAATAGTATTAAGGGAAATTTAATTGATTTAAGATATTTATTTACACTCAACAATTATATTGGATTAGTTGAACAAAATATTTTTAATTGCCCCAACTATTAAAAAGTTTCAAAGAATTTTTTGTTACAAAACATTTAAGTTATAATTGAAAAACTTACTATAGGCACCTTTTCGTGGTATGTGTTCCTAATAGTACCTAATCAATAACATATTATTTAATTTGTATTTTTTTTTTTAATTATATTAACTAAAATACAACCGTTGGATTTGGACTCAGACGACACTTGTCTGTACACATTTCTGTAAGTATATACTTTACAAAAAATAAATAATAATACAGATGAAAATACAAAAACAATTATTTTCTCCCTGTATAATAAGACAACAATAGGTAAGTCACAACAAAACGAATTAATGAAAACGCAGCGTAACATGCTAAATTCACAGACAGTTATAATATAATTTCTTGTCCGGAAAATCAAATCAAACCTTGCTTTAAATTCTAAGGAACTGAAAACATATTATATAACAGCCACCAAAAAGGACGCCTAATAACAATTAATTGAATTATATTATAAGGAATCAAAATCAATGATTGAGCTACGCGCAGTATGAAGTAAAAGTATAATGATGCGTATTGGACAGGGTTTTATTTGCATAATTTAATTATACATATTATCTCTCGTAGCTTTTTATAGCTTATTAAAAACAATAAATCAACAATTAGTCTATCTGAATAGACTTCAATATATTTTAGACAACAGTGATTGTGACTACTGCGACTAGCAAATAAAAGATTATTTTACAATACTGGTAAATTTATACAAGTTTCTGTGTACACATATTAAATACCAATAACAATAATAATAACAGCATATTCAAAGCATTTGAGGAATAAATGATATTTCCAAATTTATAATTTTATATATAATATACAACAAAAACAGTTTTTTTAAAATAATTTAATATACATGATCACATAGGTATGTACTTGTGGCTCCACGATAATTTGTATAATTAAATAATTCATATTGCATATATATTACATTAATATTATATTCTAAGTGTCAAATGATAAAACATTGTTCTTAATACCTAAATTGCAGAATACCGTGGTTCTTATTAATGGCTTACATTTTTGGAAAGTAATAAATATGATTTCAGTTTCATCTCTGTATATAAAAAAATAATATATTCATTAATTGTAGGTTACCTTATACTTTATGATTTTATGTAAAACAAAAAAGTACATTATGAAAGGTAGAAATTTAAAAAAATATTTTTTAAATTAAATAATATAAATTTAAAAATGATGGTTATTGTATTGTTTATCTTTGACGATTCCCAATTTGTGTATACTATTATAATGTATACATTCGAAAATTGAAGGTTAATTGAATTTAGGTGGGCCACTTATGCAAGTACATTTATATTTGAAATACCTAAATAATTTGATATAAAAAAAACTAATATGTCTCCCAAGATTATACTTCTCAGATACATCATACATTCAAGATATTGTAAGATTTCGATGATTCAGTTATTCATTATAGCTATGCCATTTCCATGTTGATTTCAAATCTTAGAAAAAATTACATTATCAAATTATA
>NC_042494.1:6118539-6121802 GCF_005508785.2 Acyrthosiphon pisum
TAAACGAATCTTGTGGAAAATCGTTACTCCGAAAGTGTTCTGTCATAAATTTCGATAAAGAAAAATATGAAAATATATTGTTATGAAAACTGTGAAGTAATTTATTCCTTTAAGATTCGTATTTTACAAATAAAACATAGCTTATTTAATTAGGAATAATATTTTTAATAAATTTAAGTTGGTATAACTTGATGTAAAAAAATAAACGTCAAGTTAAAATTGCATATTATGTTCTGTATTTTAAACAATTTTAAAATTTACTTATAAAATATATAATATGTATTTAATACTCACTCAGCAATATTAGTTTATTTTTTTATTTTTTTTTCTAAAGTGCTTTGTATAATAATATGTTACTAGTTATAAACATACGTTTTTGTTTTCAATTAAAAAAAACTTTCGTCTAGGTATGTATGTGTAAAATCCAAAGAAACTTTTAAAATAACAGCGTTTATTACTTAACCTTTTTCGATTGGGACCAGCTGCCGTAAACGGCATTACTAAAAAAATACACACACGAACATTGATCAATTCTTATTTTTCAATACAGAGATTACTTATCTTTAGGTTATATATAGAACAAACTTACGAACTAGGTTATAGAATTGATCTATTTTTTCCTATAAAAACTTTGGTGAACAGTAAAAAATGGCTATAAACATTTAATGTATATCATAATATAAGGATCACAAATGGATATTTATAGAACTCAACCATATTCATATTTTAACGATAGTAAAAAATTATGAAATCATTAGTATTATTGTAGTTTTAATTTTAAGAAAAATTAATGTGTTCCAAAGTTATCATGTAATACAATGCACGTTTTCGGCTATTTAACAACAAAATATGGGCATAGTCACACAGACAAGCAATTTTGGCCGACACGATAATATAAATGGCAATTATTATTGTTATAGTTCACACAAACAATACTTACTTTAGTGTTCAATGTTATACAGTAGGTCTTAGCCCCCCTCCTGACTACAATTTAGCCCCCACAAAAAAATATTCTTTATTAATTAGATTTAAGCCACCTATGGGTTGTTTTAAATTTGTAGTTTTTTAGGTTGGCTGTATCTTTCCTCCAAAATTTTAATTCTAGTTGCACCTATGATTTTATTGTTATCAATTGTTAATAATTTTGAAAATCCAATTAATATTTTATTTATACGCAAATAATCATGTTCACCTATAAACACTAATATTTATTTTTTGTTATTAATAAGTAAAAATTTGAATTTATCTATTTTATTATCTAGATAATAACGTTTTATATTTATCTTTATCCAGATAAATAAAAATATTTTTATCTTTATCTGTATCTAAATAATTTTTTATGAAATTATTTGTATCTTATCTAGATATCTTTTTATGAAATTATCTGTATCTTATCTAAATAATTTTTTTATTATCTGAGCTCAACACTGTTTATGCATTCCTAAACGGCTGGACCGATTGCGATGAAATTTGGTACAGAGACAGATTAGGTTACCTTTGGGTTTTTTTTATTCATTGGATTTTAGTACGATTAGGTTAGGTTAGGATTTTGTATTAATTGATCATATTAATCCACCTTAGGTTGAATTAAGTAAAAACGACAAACTTGGTAAAACTTTGATACTTAAGAGTTAAATTATACACTTACGTACAACCAGCACGGACAGGTAATCACCGTAGGTTGATTGCCTATCTAATAATATACTGCTACGAATCTCACGGACAACGACGGTCGAGATGGCTATACAATATAATATAATTTACACTTAAAAAGACATTGCTTCCTAGTGTGTTCCACTTTAAAGGAGTTAAACAATCAGAATTTTTTTTCGGGCAACGGAAAATTTAAGATAAGTTTTGAACACCATACACCGAATATTAAATAACGAATTGAACAAAGTTTGAGTCATATACAGATGGTACATTTAACGGGCAACAAAGTGCATGGGATCAGTCAGTTTTAAATAAATAACTTAATCTCACATTTAAATAATTAATATAATATCCTGATTCTTTTATCTTCATGAATTATTATCGATATTATATACAGATTACAGATAAAATAAAGGTCTTTGCTGCTTACGCTCTACATGAATTATAATATTATGCATGTTGTAAATTTACTAAACATATCTGTTGCCACTTAAAACAGTTGTTTAATTGTTATCGCTACATTATCTACCTTACAATATTATTAATTACCTATTATAATATTGGTTATATTATGTATTATGTATAATTATTGTATTATAAAATATATTATTTTGTTGAATTTGAATTATAGTTTATATCGCAGCGGCAGCATGGTGGTTGGTGTATATATATATTGTAGATATTATATACTATAATCACATATTATGGGGTAAAATCATTCTTTCTTTCATACCCCTGAGCAGACAGAGAAAATAAACAATAGTGTTCGTCTTCTCGAGTGGTCTATAAAATGTTTTGCTTTTAAATTAGAATTAAATACAATATTTCTTAATAAAAATAAGAATTTTGAAAAAAACAGTATTATTTGAATAAAATATTTTTTTTTTTATTTAGTTTTTAATTAAGATAACTCAAAAATATAAAAATATTTTAAATAATTGAAATAAACAATTAAAATTAATTATATTTTCGTTTGCTATCAGTTGATTGTCATAGCCTTGGCTTTGTTTTCTGCATATTTTGATTATCTACTTCTAAAGTAGGTACTTCAATGCTATAATTAATTTTGGTCGAAGTATCTGATCCCTAGTCAATAATAATACATTCGTGAATCACGGTTAATCGAATAATGTTAGAGTCTTCTTAATCAATAATCATTGATCAACCGACCTCCAGAATGAATATTGTTTAGATTAATGGGTCAGGTATGTTCATTGGAAATGAAAATGTTTATATTAATACATTTTACCTAACAATATTTTATCATACAATCGAGATATATTATCCTAAATTGAAGTGTAAATTCTGGATGATCACATCTACTATTTCTAACCATAGTGCCCGTAGTTATCATTAGAGTTATTATTTACTTATTTTAATCATTCAATGCGTTTAATATAATATATTAAACTCATCGAATATTATACAGTTCAATTGAATTTACCATGATATTTTTACATTTAATTGTACCTATTAAAAGAAAGTGTTTGTAAAGCGTATCAGTGCCGATTTGCAATATAATATAGGTATAAACGTGTTACGTTAAAATTATTTTAGAATTTACACATAAATTCAAGTAAATTTAATAGTTAGGTATATATTTTTGTGTA
>NC_042494.1:6121902-6137700 GCF_005508785.2 Acyrthosiphon pisum
ATATAAAAGACACCTAAATAGGTATGATTTTTTTTAAAAATATTTAAAGTTCAAATGTTTACAAAATGCATTATAATCACGAACATTTGCAAATTATTTTGTACCTAGTTAAAAGCTTAGATTTAGCTTGAGTTGTTAACTAGTTCGTACTTTATGATTTAAAAGATTTCATACCCAAATAATATACTCCAAAGTATACGATTTTGTAGGAGTATCAATAAATCAAATAATCAATAAATTGTTCTGTATACAATGATTATTTTCAAAAAAATCGTAATTATCTGTGTGTGACAAAATCCATTCTTGGGAAATGAAAATGCTTTAAAACTTGTACAGTAATTACATTTTAATATTTTTAAACATGTGTTCAATGTAAAAACAGTTTTACAAAAATGTTAAAATTTTAATTATTTCCTTAATATATATTAAAAAAAAAAATAAAAAAAATAATTTGACTTTGTATTACACCAAAGTAAAATTATTCAAAACTGTATAAATTAATATTTATTAATGTAACGTTAATAAATTACAGTAGTTTCATACAGACTACCTATCAAACTACCTATATCTTGCAAACTTATTTCAGTTTGAATTCTTATGAAAAATATTAATTGTTAAACACATTTTATAAAGCTTTATTTTTTAAACATTAATAAACAAAATACTAAAAAAAATTCAAATGATTTTAATTTTAAATATAAATATTTTATATTAAATGGGACAGTGGATATAGTTTTATAAAAATTATATTGTAGATGAATTTATTTTAGCTCATACACGTGACTGATTATTTACGAAAATGTTTATTTTTATAATTATAGGTATTAAGTTTTTATATACCATGTTTAGTTGAATCCCAATGAAAATCGTATAACTATTATCAAACCAAAATATTTCCCGCTTCATTTAGATTGATACATTCTATTAATTTGAATTTCTAATAATATTGATGATGGAAATCTAAAATGGTTGATACATTTTTTTTTTTTTTTTAATATTATATGAACTTGACCTATGGTAATCTCAACTAAATTTGAATGGAATAAAAACATAATAATAAAATGTAGGTACATAATACAATTATTTCAAGTAAAGCTGAGATTACCACAGTGGCGGATATAATAGTTTAGGGGCGATGGGGCGTTCGATTAGACTGTGTTTTTACGTTATTTTTTATTATAATATTGGGCTAAAAAAAGGTAATTTAATTTTTGAAAATGTACCCCCTCTCCCTTGGGTTACATCTGGATCAGTTACTAGATTACCATAAGTAGGTTATGTTCATACGATATTAAATATAAAATATTGTAGGTTTCAACAATATTATTAGAAATTCAAATTAATAGAATCTTGCAGTATAAATGAAGCGGAAACTTTTTTATTTTAATAATAATTATACGATTTTAGTTTACTTGGAACATTTATATTTTCTATCTACATTATAATATTATATGTCTTTGTATGTTGAATTATAACTTATAACATAAAGTTTATTTCTCTGAGCTGAGCAATATGAATTATGATTTGAAATCACTTCAGACTTTAACATTTTATACTAGGCATTTTTAGTGTTGGTATTGTACCTATAATACATCTTTTGTAAATATATATGTTCAATTTAAAAACAAAACAACATAATTTATATATTTTATTAAATTCTGTTAGTTTCTGAATACATTAAATATGTTGGATATAATTTATTATTTTTATTTTTGAATATTAGTTTCCAACAATTTAAGCAAAAAAAAGTTATAACAGTACACCATAATTTATTCTAAAAACGTGTATTTTATATTTTGTTGAAGGATTTAAACTCAATCTGTAACTCTGACTTTATTATGATAATTTTTTTTATACAATTTTAATATTCTTACAAAAAAATTGTTATATTATTATCTTATTAAACAGGATATTGTATACAATTTGTTTTTAAACCTACCTATGTATTTTCCAATCAAATACGCTTTTCACAATTTTTGGATAAATCAATTTTCCCAGTTTCCATTAGGTATTTAAGCAAACTAATGTATAGGTTAAACACTTTAATTTATATTTCAAATGCAATCGTACTATATCTATAAAAATAAAAATAAATATTAACAGTAATGTTAATGTTGGTGTTATACTTTTGTACGTTTTTTTATATTTTTTTTTTAGAACATATAAGGTCGTTTCGTAATATAACTGTACAAATTGTAAACTTGTTTTTGAAAATATTTTGGTTTTGATTATTTATTAATGATGTAATGATATAATTTAGTTTCAAATGTACATACAATTATTTTTATGATTTCAATTGGTCTAAAAATACACTTTTGGTATTACTATTAAGTAGTAAATAGTTATTATAAATTATAATTGTAATATATTTTTGAATGTTAAATTATTCTTTTGAAACTCCCGTGCCAAAAATAAGGAATGTTATTTTGAAATGATTTATTAGTCTTTCACGCCAAAAAATAATGTGGTGTACAGCGTATACTATTGATACATCATATCCATCTGCTCTCCGTTTAAGTATAAACGCTAAAAATACGTTGCAATTATTATAGGCATAGGAAAATTTTTCATACCATTGACGTAGAATGTCAGCATTCTATCTTCGAGTATTTCACCTTCTAATGGTTGAAGTGAATATACTATGCCAGAAGCAAATGACACTTAACTTGCAAACCAAGTACTTGACACGACAGCTCCATCAACCAACCATGTACCCATAATATACAACTATAAATGCAAGAGGGTGTCATATGTGACCCCATTTGAACACAATATGCGAAATAGTTGTTTCAAGAACTTGACCAAGTATATTATTATTTTGTAACAAGGGTTAGATACTTTATTCAATACATTTATTTTACGTTTTTAAAATAATTGAATAAATTAAACGAACGTTTAAAAAATTCAATATTATTTTAATTTCAAACTTGAAAATGGTGATTTTTAAAAGTATTTGAGTTCCAGTTCAAATGTTTTGAGAAATCTTGACCAAAAAAAAATGTTGAAATTAAAAATTAATAAATCCCTACTTGCTTTGATAAATATTTAAAAATGATTTATATATTGTAGTATTAATAGTGTACCTAGTGAATATCGAAAAATCGATTAACTACTAATTTGATGATTATAAAATCAGAAGAATACTAAAATTGACAAAATAGTGGAGTAATTCTAACTACTTGATTTTAGTTGCACGTATCATCGATATTGCTAATTAATGTTTGTGTTGAAAACAAGCACCTACGTGACTTACAATTTATAAAGGTTAAATGTATATCTAGTTATATTATTATATATTTTTTCTTAAAAATATAGGCAGGATACAGTATTAAGTGTGAAATACTCATCTTACATATTTTATCATCTTGGTGCATAGCAGATATTTTATATTTATTTATAAAATCATTGATAATCATCACAATATAGAACCGTACATAAAAGAAAACTTATGTTATTTTTAAAAAAATGTTTCGGAAATATTTCAGTTGTTTTTCCTTAAAAAAAAAAATACTATCGTCTAGACTTGATATTCGGTGTAATAATCAACAAAACAGTTCACAGGAAAATATATTACTGAAATAATAATTTTAAAAAAATGGATAGCTAATACATTTTTTACACGCTTTGCCTAAAGAATTTTGTATTCATTTAATATAAATAGATTCCTATTTCTTATAAATAATAATATTAAATAAATAAAATAAATATATATATCTTAGTTTTTAAAAATTATATTCATATGTATAATATAACTTGTAATAAAAAAAAATATATATAAAAAACTAACATTCATGTATTCATGACGACGTTGAAGCATTTATTTTTCACGAGACTCCGCAAGTGGAATGATAAATGTATTGTTTTTTTTTTATCCTTGAGTAAAATTATATTTCATTTTATATTTTTTTTTTTTAGAAAAAGTCAATAGTTTAATAACGTTAATTGTATATGTAAGTTGTGCAGTTGTTTTACAGTTATTATTTTAATTCTGCATCCATATAAATGCATGTCACTTTTTGGCATTCTATAAATATACATAATAATATATAAATGGAAATTCACAAAAAATCAAACACACGCTAATTCTAGATTTTTTTGTGCTTTGAATTTGCACATATTCTAGTTTTTACCCATTTTGTTAAGAACTTATATTTCCATTAAATAACCGCATATTCGGCACTAAAATAACATATATGATGTTTTTTGTCATGCATATCAGTTTTGTTAAAATTGCGAATTAATAAAACTGAAATAACTTCCATGGCTATTGATCTTAATATATATCCATAACTACGTAACAATTCACCTACTCGAATTTGTCCTTACATAATCCCTTCGAGGCGTAAACCACATCGAAAAGCAATCAAATATGAAATTAAATTATGTATTCTCGGAGGATCTAGTAAGATATTGCTCGCGCGTCTACGTGTCTACGTCGAAATGAACAAAAGTATGATTATTTCATATTTGTAGGAAACGGACACAAAAATGTCATTTTTAACAAAATATGAATTTAATTGAATTTAATGCAAACGAAATAATATGATACAATAGACAATTTGATCATAAAAAGAAAAAAAAAGACAAACAGATTATAAATTATAATTTATCAAGTGGTTTTTGTCTAATAGTTTTTGGAGAGTTATAGTTTACGTATCATACCTCTAAACGTTGCAAACTGACTAATTGCTACATAGTTAAAACAATTTTATTACAGTATGACCAAATGACAACAATTATATAGTTTTAATACCCGTTAAAAAGTACATAATAACATCGTTTATTATATTTTTTAAGAATAATTATTATGTCGTCTTTACAAGGTCGTGAGTTTATCAACTAATTTTTCGAGTTAAGATACTCTGAAGTTGTTTAATAGTCTCGGCATTATAAATAAAAAAATAAAAAAAAAATATATAAATTATTTTTTTTAAATTATTAATAATGATTAACGAAATATCTTGTGACTATCATAGACTATTTTCAATAGTTTTTAAAGAATTATTTTATGTTATGATATTATAGTTAAATTAAAAATATAATATTTTTATCCATATTTATTTTTGATAAATTTAATTTTAAAAAGGTACCCTATGGAGCTATCAATGTATTTATATAATAAATCGATGCTTCCACAGCAACCGGCTTAGGTTTTCATTCCAATAATATAGGAACATTAAACTAAGACAATTAAAATTTAAAATTTGATCTTTAATCGATATCTAATCAAATATACATAAGTAGGTACTTGTATGGACTTTTTAGAATTTATTTAAATAATAAACGATTACACGGCGTCTTGAATAGGCTATTTAGCTACATCACTACCTACTGTGGGTTATTTTTTTAATAATCATAATAATAATATTATTTCAGCAGTTTTTATTTCTATAGAAACATTTCATTAAAATTGAATAGTTATTTTTTAACGTGTTTAATATCTAAACATTAATTGTACTGAATATTATTGAATTTCAAAATATCATAATATGTCCCCAATTTATGGACCACATCATAGACATTAGATTATTAATTAAAATAATATATTCGAATAAAATTATACGTAAAAATATATTTAAATATGATACTTTCTTAACTTATGTAACTTGTTGTAATAAATAAAATACGGTTTTTACAAAGTTAGCCAATCAGTGTTAGCAATAATTATATATTTTTCAAAATATTTTATTACTGTTTTATTTTTAAATATTAGATTTACTCGTACTCTATTCGCAGCGAGAAAACACGCCGATTCTGCTCATCCCCCCCCCCCCTCACGCACTGACCAGAAACCGATTCACCTATGATAGGGTGTCACGTGAGGATGCACAGAAAAATCGATTTTTGTCGGGCCTTAGCGTGTTTTTTCGCTGAACAGAGTATAGATATAATTATCAGATAAATTAACTGATGCTCATCTATATTTTGTTCAGTTTCATTTCGATACACTTAATACTGTTTATAATTAATTAAAATATATTCGATTATTTACTACTATTTTATAAACCTATTTATCATATAATAGTCAATACACTTATATTATCAGAAAAATGTCTCTTAAATGAGAATCTATTAAACTTTTTTTTTATTTCATTACCTGAAATAAAATAAAATACATTTTATGTTATTGCATTTTTATTTTTAGTGCCTAAAGTAGCACACAATAAATAGATTAATATATATTCAAGTCTAGTTAAAACAATTAATATTGCATTATAGCTTGCTATCATACCTCCATACCATTATGTCTAACCTTCAGTCTAAAAATCTCTAACATGATCAAAAACAGCAACTAGGCCAACAATAAATACTACGAAATTTATATAGTCTGTACCACGCAGTATCATTAATTAAACCGCATAATATGTATTATAATAATAATATAATTACTAAACAAATTTGTATCATATTTATTTTTGGTTGTTAATGTCTAAAACATATAATGATAATTGAAAATTGAGTTTAAAAATACTTAAATCTAAAAAAAAATAATATCGTTTAATGTTAAAAAGTATATTGTTTAAACGTTTAAACGCACGAAAACATGAAAAAAATATAGATAGGTACATATTAAGGTATAATTTAAGCTCTGGGTTATTATGTATTATTATTCTATTGATTAGTTTCTGAAATATTATTAACATAAGGACTGTAATTTTTATTTAAAAATTGTTATCAACAAAACCTAGGTTAAACTGGTTAATATAACAATATAACGAATAGATATAGCATATTAGGTAATATGCTTTGTCAATGAATATTAAATGTTAATGTATTCAATTTATTATGGCACACTGGCAAATTATTAGAACAAACTATGTTATTATGTCGATAACTCCTTTCTTCGTGTTATATGAATAAGGTTGGGTCAACATGTTATTTGAATAAACAATAAAGGCGTTATTTCGTACGCAATTGTATTATTAATTGTACTATAATATCATGAGTACAGATTCTCAATTTGTAAGTTGTGTAATATAATATATATAAAAAAAAAATTAAAACAAAGTAGTTAAGTTAATATGACTATAATATTATGTTTCAATTAGGTAATTATTCATAGAGTAAATATCTATGGTTTTGTTCTAATAACGCAATTAGGTACAATATTTAAAATTTTAATCGAACATTATGCGTCACTTATTTATATTCACTTATTATATGTTATTTTTGTGGAATATTACACAGATTATATTAACATATATCTTTAAAGAAAAACATTTTAAAAATAATGAGAAAGATAATAACCACTCTGCTGTACAGTAGATGTCGAATGTACCTCGTTATTGTCTAAGTCACTGTGGAAATGGATGTGTTAAATTCTAATTAAATGATATATTAAGTTATGCTTCTAGTATGAATAAATTACTTATAAAGACATTTTTATAACATTTTCAAGCCTTCTTTATAAAAATTGAAGATTTTAGAAATTTTTAACTTCAAAATAATTTGCAAATGTTTTTGATTTCGTCAAAATGTTGAGTATATTTTTGATGAAAATTGGATGTAACTATGGTTGTTTATTTTGAGTTACAAAAAAAAATTATGTTTGTTTTGAAAAATAATGGGAATTTAACTCTCATGATTACTGGTTTTCTATCAGAAACCAGTAAGCCACCCTCAACTATGAAGACTGAAGCACTTTTTTGCTATTCCTATATCGTGATTCGTGAATACGTCATACACATAAAAAAAACAATATAAAATACTAAAATCAATATATTCATTGCTCTGTTCAAAAGGTAAAATTAAAGGAATATGTTTGAAAATATTTAAATCGTACTTCATCAAATGATGAAATTAATGCTTGTGAAAATTAAATATAGGTATATGTTTATTCTGTAATGGTGAAGCCACTAGATTCTTTCATCAGTATAAAAATACATCCCTCAACCTATTCTACATATTATACATTTATCAAATTATTTTACCCATCATCTAGGTACAAACATCATAATATAAAATAATATAAATAATATGTATATTTCTATGTAAATAACAGTACTTTGCCTTAATATAGCCTCGTATTTAGCCAATAAATAAATTATTAGGTCAATGATAAAATATGTAAGTTGGTGTATAATATAATTTTAAAAAAAATCAATAGTTCCACGTATAATTTATTTATTGGCTTATACTATGTTTTAAAAATATTAAGATATCGGACATAATCTACTCATTACTCATATTGTGCACTTTCTAATTATTAATTAGTAATTACAAATACAGTGTTCAATGAATTAATGTTGTAGTCATTGATACGAATAAACGTCCCAAAAAATTCCCATACTTTAAACCCAATTTTTAATGACCCATTAAAAACATTAAAAACATTAAGAGCCAATAATCTTCAAAAATAAATTTTAAAACTTTAAAACGGTATAAAATATTAATTAGAAAATAATTGGAGTAAAAAATTATATAATATGTGACATTGGAGGTTTTACTATAGTTTACGTTTTTTGCCAAACTATTAAATGAGATGTTTTTTAATACCATAAAGTAGGTTTTTTGAATGATATTCGGTGTTATATTATACATTTTTAATGAAATAAAGGTATTGCATTAATGATTTATAGTGGGAATACATAAAAGGTTTTATTTATTATTTTTCATTGATTCGTGGCAGGCGATAGCAGATTGGAGATATTATCAAATTAAAGCGTATTTTTTTTTAATTTAGGGAAACCAAAATATAAAAATTATAAGTTTAACACTTAGGAGGATTTTTCGGGGCAACGACTGTGTGTTAAAAGTTCGTCGGCGATACAATATATATATTAATATACAAAATTGAAGACCTCCCGTGGAGATCGGTGTATGTTACAAAAATTAAATTTTTCAGGGGAGACAAATAACTGGTCTATAGACTATTTGTGTTTTCTTCATATTTGAATAGTTTATTATTAATAATATAAAACGAAAAACGTGTAAAATATGTAAGGTGTAATATTTAAGTTTTTACGCATTGACTAATAGATACTGATTATGATATCAGATGTAACATACGCCGATTTCAACAAACGTACATACATAAACGCTTTCTTGCAATCAATTTTCGGAGTACTTAATGTATGTTTATTCATACATAATGTAGTACAATGTGTTGGCTACACTGAGTTTTATCAATTAATGTAATAAAACGTTTTTTTGAAAATATTGTAACATACACCGATCTCCACGGGAGGTCTTCAATTGTGAATTATTATGCAGAAACTAAAAAAAATAGCTACAAGTGGTAGAGAGATCATTTTGAAAATTTGGATTATTGTCATTATAATAACTTAATGTTAAAAACTTCAAAAATACTTATAATAAAATAATTACCATAGTACCTATATTTTCTAGTTTTTAAGTATTATAGACGCCATTTTTATCGATAATTTTTCATGTTGTTTAATGCACTGATTTTAAAACTGCAGTCATAACACTTGTCAGTCACGTTTGTGCTATAACAAATTTAAGTTGGCGGATATATCAGTTTTCACTTTATAGTATAAACACCATCATATCACGAAGAGATTTAGCCCGTAAACACGCTGTTTTAATAACCTAATCTACGGGTTCCCAAACTATTTTGATTCACGCCTACGTAAAAACAAAAACATTGCTGTCCCGCGTCTTCTATTAATAAATTAATAATATATTATAAACTTACTTCGTAATATCAGTCAGGCTAAAAAATATATAATCTTTATTATATACTAATTATTTATTAGTGAGTATATCATAATAATATTTTGGCGTTCGCTAATAACATTAAAATCTAATTAATATAAATTCCTGTTTTGTTGGTCACAATTTGATATAAATTATTTAAACTATTTAGGTAAATAAAATATTGTATTATATTAAAGGTAATAATCACTCCAAGCTTCTCCCGCCAAGTGCTCACTGCTCACACAGTTATACCACTCACCGTGACGTCTTACTTTTGATATGATGACACAAATACACATGCCGTGTATAATACTGAAATTTTATTATTTCACCACTCAACGCACCAGTCAGTACCTACACTCCAGATTATATTATATTATACAGAAAATATAGAAAAAACATAACTTCGTAAAAAATTAAAATAAAAGTACCTACTCAGCAGTTGGGATCGGTTTTATTCTTAGGTTTTAACCAATAATAGAAGCTCACTTCTAATAAATCTACGTAATGTTTAACAATGCGTGTGATACTGATGCACCATTGTGTATAGTTTTCATATTTTGTTTGTTATTTTTCATTTTCAAAATAATATAATAATGTGATGTTGACTTTATACTTCGATACATCTTTATTTCTGAACGATACAGGATGATACGTTGAAACACATTTACTACTTTGAAAAGTGTTCGTTGAAAAATTCGTCACCATAAAACCAATAGCTTTTGCACTCCATTCAAAATCTTAAAAAACAACACGTGTCAAACACATCCACTCAAGAAGTCTACACAAACGAATAATGCCCACGAGACTTAATCGCAATAAAGATAAGTGTATGGCATTTGGCAAGATTATTGCCTAAAGCTAAAACATCATCTTGATTTTAAAATACCCGGTAGGTACATACGAAAAAAATATATAAAGTGTCATAAAATTACGAACAATCTTAACAAATAAATTGTGCTTTTCACAAATATAAAATTTTAATATGCATTTACTATAATTGTTTCCAGCTATAAAATATACCTACAAAAAATCATAAAATATGTTTTTATAAATCTGTAGTCAAAAAATGATATTTTTTGTATAATAGTATCTTTGAAACAGAATAAATTAAAAGATTGGAATCAACTATACATCATGCTATATAATGATTTAGAATATAAATATAGTTGGGATCGTTCAAAGAATTATGTTGAATGTATATGTATATGCTTATAATATATACAAAAAAAAACACCGTAGGTTTTAACCATCATAAAATAAAATAAGCAAAACAAACAGTTAACTTTTTACCAATAGAAACATCACTCAGTAATATAGTTTTAATATTAACTGTACAGCATTTCATTTATTACATCGCATTTATTAGTCATAATAATATTTAATGTGTTTGCTTGTGTGTGTGTGTGGTTTGTTTCATAATATGTATCTCTTCATTAAAACTTAAATATAAACAATATAATTCACAAAACTGCTGTATTTACTAGGTTGGCAGCTAAAATTCTACTCAAAACTGAATTTTCACTAAAACTGTCTCACCTCAAGACCCTCCTTGACAATCTGCAAAGACGTCTAAACCAAAGGCCAAATTGGGCCAGGGACATATACGTTGTGTAAATAACAAAGTTAATTCAATTATTGTGAGATTTCCCTTTAATTTTTTTTTGGTATTACCAATACCATTGAATTATTTTAAAAAATTTACTTATTGTTCATAAAAAATGATTACCAGTATTTGATAAAACGAAATTATATTAAGAAAAACAAACCTACATACAGGATGGTTCACCAAACATGCTTACCCACTTTTTTATACAACAAATCATTTATTCAAAACCTATTTGATCTTGGAATTTTTAAATTTTTAAGATTTTTTTGTACTGTTAAGTGTTCTGTGGAGATACAAACTTCTTTTTTTCAAATAAGAACATTTTGTTTCATAAACTATTTGATGGATTATTTTTCTGAAAATATTTACATATTATAATCCATAAATGCATGGTTTTAGTTGTTTAACTTTGAGTACTAAAGATAATAGGTAATTGTTTTTTAAGATAAGTAGAGTAGCAGAGTTATACAAAACAAAATGGTTTTAGAGTATATTTTAAAATTAAATAAATCAGAATTCAATTTATTGAATAGGAAAAAACGGTGGTTAGCATGCTTGGTGATGAATCATCCTGTATATTTTATGAGAATCTATCATAATATATTATAATATGCAAAATATTATAAATAAGAACATAATAGTTTGGATTAAAATAAATTAATAAGACATAATGATATCAGTAATTTACAAAAAGTTCTTATATTATAAAAATGTGCATACACAATACATTTTAAGAAGGCCTAACGTTCTGACTTAAATGAAAACCATATTACACAAATACATATTTTGCAAAAAAAAATCTGACCAACGAACAACTGCGATTTTTCATGAAAATGTGTAGGTAATAATATGAATTTAGGGGAAGCCATTATATGAGTAGAGCACTTTGAAATGGCTAAGTCACTTAGACACAGATCCTACTGATGTGTTACTCGTCTGACTTCGTTTAACTTAAAAGCTTCTGATATGGGGTCCGGTCGGAACCATAAAATATATCCAATGTTTTAGTGTGCATAATTTAAGGAAAGGGTCACGGTTCCGAAAAAATAATACATTTTACCTATAGTTCAGAGGTGATTAACATATTATGTAACAGGAAGATCCGCACAACACTCAAAGATGAAGGTATTGTGATAAAAAAAACACAGTTGAGCGATTCAGTAAAGTATTTTGATAGCGGTGATAAATTATAGCATTTGAAAAATGATCGTGAAATAACCAAGTTTTACCCGAAAATAAGTAGTCAAAATTTGTTTAAAAACATGTTTTTGCTCTAAATCTTTTGTCATGATTCTTAAGTTAACTGTTGAAAAATTATGTAAAATCTTGAGAAACGTTGTGAAAAATTTTTTTAATATATTAAATATTAATATGTTTTATTAAAAAAAAAACTAAATAAACAAAATAATAATGTGTCTTAAACACAAATTACAACCAATAATATGTAATTTTGAACTATTTGCTCAAAAATGTAATTTATAAAGACTTAATAACTGTAAATAAGCTTAAAAAAATTAGAAATAATAAGCCACACAAATGTCAGATTATATTAAGTGGGTATGATAAAACGTATATTTCAGTTAATATTTGGTTTTGAGTAAAATAATAAAAACTACTAATATAAACTTAATTAATTTTTTTTCTTATCTGTTATTCCTAAAAATGTTATTCTTTGTATCATCAATTTTATTATTACGTAATGCATGAATATTTATAAAATTTATTGTTACATCCAATGGCCACAGATGCTACAAATAGTTTGCTTAGTAAAAAAATAAAAATAAAAACTACTTCTAACTGTATATATGATATTACTCATATTACGTATAGGTTCAAATCTATGTATGTATGAATGTATGTTTTTTCGTATTTCTATGTACACAACTAATCATTTATTTTAATAAATGTATATTGAAGAATAAATAAATAAATGTGATCACAAGTTATTAATTATTATAATATTTAATTTCACAGATCAATACATTTACATAATTTAAAATGATTAAAGTACCAAGTCTTATAAATTATTCCAAACATATTTTTGAATAACTATTTTATTATAATATACATACATTATATCATCATTCGTTAGTACCAGAATAATACCAAATTGTTGGTTAAATATAAGTTCTAAAAATTAAAACAAGATAATGAAATCTATCTAAAAATACGTTATTTTTTATTAAACGTCAATATCACATATTATATCATTTTAGTATTTAATTTCATAACAACATAACATGTGATTAAATATATTTTGTTCGAAATTTGATCAGTTTTGTGAATGTTACATATTTGTACTTTTGTATAATATTAAAACGTAATATTTATTTTATAGATAGGTACTTCAAACTTTATTAATATTCAGTTTTTATATTTATTTTATTTTTTAATATTTTTTATGTTCAAACAAATATTATACTTAAGTAATATTCAATATTAATATCCAGGTAAATCGAGTTGTTCATAATATAATATATTTGTACATATCTGTTGACCGTTATTAAATATTATGATTATTCACTATATCTACTTTTTGTTAGATGCTTTTTAGTATGCGTTTATAATAAATAATATTTAGTTGAAATAAAAATACATCTACCATAGAGATCAAGTACCTGCCTATGGCTATGATCACAGTTGTAGAAACGCAATCAAATAGATAACTCAATGTTTAAGTTTGGGAAATTGTAATGTTTTAGTTTAATAAATAAATGTTAGCCACTTTCATTTTCTTCGGTTTTTGAAGTGCGTAAGCCGTAAGGGATTATTTTTGCATCGTGGCTGCCAATTTATGTTAATCTCGGCCATTACTTTTGATTTTTCATGAGTGCTATTCTAGGAAAATTTGTGTGTGTTGGAGTGTATCCCAATAGAATTCAAAATTCACAATCTATATTGAATTGAATAGATTATTCAGTCAACAATGCTTATGTATTCTAAATATTAGATGAATATTTTTATTATTATTTTAAACTACTAATTAGATTCTATTGGTTAATAAAGTTCCGTTTGCAATGAATAACTGCAACTTTATAAAAGTAGCTGGACCATCATGATATATTAAAAATCGTAAAACACATTAATGGTATAGTAATTATTTTGATTTGAAAATACCAATAGGTACCTAATTTAAATCAAGGATAAGAGTTACTAGTACTATACAAATTAGTTCAATGTTGGAATTATCTAGACACATTTATTAAGATATCTTATAACTTATAACAACTAAAGATATTACATTTTGTTCGTAACTAATATTTATATTAAATGAAAAAAAAAATCAGTGTCTAGATATATTTATCTGGACGAATTTGATTCAAGACGCAGCTATACTTACATAGTTATTATATCGAAAACATGTTTTAAATGTTTATGATATAATTAAAAATAATAAAACTATCGTAATAGATCGTTTTATTTCGATCATAAAAATAATTCGAAGAAAAACACGTAAATTTGTTAATAAAAGAGAAATTATCAACATGTGAAATGCATAGATTTTATATTTTTGTCGTTAACGTCTGTGTTACAAGTGTTCTGTATAAAATATTATATGTTATGTAGTTGTAGTTGTATGCACAATGTTAAATCAGTATGTAATGTATATACTATTATACTATAATATACTGTGCACGACGTACAATTTTGACTCAATTATTATAGAGTATAGCCCCCCCTCCCCAATATAAATGCATCACTCTACGACTATAGCCTATTATGGTTATAAGAAATATAGTAAATTGTAAATAAAAGTAATAATATTTTTATGTATTATAATATATTATTACTCTATACTTTTATAATTATATTAAACATCACATAGGTAATAATATAACACTTATAAGCATATAGTACCTAATTGATAATAAGTATTTATACATTAGCCATAATATTGGAACTCTTAAAAATTAGGTACGTAAAATAAAAATAAATAAATAGACTTACAATATAAGTCTGCGATTACTAGATAGCAAATGTTTAAACTCATTAATTGAAAGTTCTTGTACGACAAACAAAAAAAGAAGCGCATCCAATCTTTTTTGTGACATAGTATTTCTTAATTTGTTTTGTATAATGCTGAGTTTTGAAAAACTACGTTCACAGCTACAACTATAGTCACTGGAATTATCACAAACATTTTAAGACAGTGAAAAAAATGCTCAATACTGTTTTAACCAATCGAGCCATTTATGTACAAAACCTGAGTTTAGTGTATCTTCTTGGTGTATTGATAAAATAGTATTATTATTTTTCATTTGAATAACATTGAACATTTATATTTTAATTTAATAATAAACTCAATATGTTTAGAATTATTCATTCTATGTATATGCCTTTCAAATAAATATCTACCAGCCCACTGAATCCAAAATAAATTGTCAGGTGCAGTGAAAGCAGCATTCGCTGCACCCGTGCGCACGCCTATGTTGCTTAGTAATTATGTACACGATATTTTTATGAAAAAAATGCTTTGATAATTATCTTTAAAATGGTTTCTGGTAAATAATGGCATACAAATTCACAGC
>NC_042494.1:6138162-6162067 GCF_005508785.2 Acyrthosiphon pisum
GTATCTTCTTGGTGTATTGATAAAATAGTATTATTATTTTTCATTTGAATAACATTGAACATTTATATTTTAATTTAATAATAAACTCAATGTGTTTAAAATTATTCATTCTATGTATATGCCTTGTGAAAGCAGCATTCGCTGCACCCGTGCGCACGCCTATGTTGCTTAGTAATTATGTACACGATATTTTTATGAAAAAAATGCTTTGATAATTATCTTTAAAATGGTTTCTGGTAAATAATTGCATACAAATTCACAGCATTTGTAACAATTATTGGTAGTATGAGGATAAGAAAAACGAGTACCTACCTATTTTACGCAATACAAATGTTTGACAAAATCGATATTATTTTTTTGGTTTAACCCCAAAAACAGATAAATGTAAATACATCGCATTTTCACCATATATTTACATTAAATTTTATTTTATTTAATTATAAATAAGCGTAAATATTTAATACCAACCTTAGTATAACGTTTCCCATAAGTAGTTCATACTGTAAACAAATTCTAAAAAATACAATGAATTATACATTATTGTAAACGATTTTTTTTGTAGATTTTTGAATAAATATATTAACGAAAAATAACATTATTAGTTACTTATTTTATAGTAATTTTTAAAGAAATAGGCGGGTAATTCAAACGTTGAACTTTATTATTATATATTATATTCACAAAATATTTTAAAATTTTTTAGTATCGGCAAAAATTAATTATACACTATTATTATTTATGACTAATAATTGTATAATAAATTACTATGAATGGAATATGAATATATCATAAAATATCCTTAGAAATAGAGACTGGACTGACACGTCCTTTTCGCTCAGTATCACTTTTCGTATGCCATAATTTATCATTGATTATTGATTATTGAATAATAATTATTCAATTAAAATTTAACACATCCATTACAGTAACTTAAACAATGACGAGATACACTCAAAGCCTGCTATAAAACAGAGCGACTATTTCATTTATATTTTTAAAATTAAACTCAATCTTATACAGGTGACTTTTTCGTTATTGGAGCTCACCCCCGACATTTATAGATTAGTACTTACATATTATTTAAAACATAATTTATTTTTCTAATAGACTATATTAGTGATAATTCCTAGATTTATTTTTTATTTTATTATTATTTATACATCATACTTAAGAACTAACCTAATACTTTATAATATAACAAGTAAGATTATAAAGTCGACATTTTATTTTAAATCATGGGAGCTTACGAAGTAGATATAGGTACACCCCAGGAATTTAAAACATCGAAGATATAATAGATTACGCTTATTTATTTATTTGTCCAGACGTGACAAATTTGTTATTTGTTTATTTACAAATAAGACTATAAGAGGTGACCACAAGTTGTTTTTCATTTGTCATCCTGACAGCATTATCCATGTAAGCGGATACTCAATAGAACCAACTAAACGAATCTTGTGGAAAATCGTTACTCCGAAAGTGTTCTGTCATAAATTTCGATAAAGAAAAATATTGAAAATATATTTGTTATGAAAACTGTGAAGTAATTTATTCTTTTAAGATTCGTATTTTACAAATAAAACATAGCTTATTTAATTAGGAATAATATTTTTAATAAATTTAAGTTGGTATAACGTGATGTAAAAAAATAAACGTCAAGTTAAAATTGCATATTATGTTCTGTATTTTAAACAATTTTAAAATTTACTTATAAAATATATAATATGTATTTAATACTCACTCAGCAATATTAGTTTATTTTTTCATTGTTTTTTCTAAAGTGCTTTGTATAATAATATGTTACTAGTTATAAACATACGTTTTTGTTACAATTAAAAAGAACTTTCGTCTAGGTATGTATGTGTAAAATCCAAAGAAACTTTTAAAATAACAGCGTTTATTACTTAACCTTTTTCGATTGGGACCAGCTGCCGTAAAGGGCATTACTAAAAAAATACACACACGAACATTGATAAATTCTTATTTTTCAATACAGAGATTACTTATCTTTAGGTTATATATAGAACAAACTTACGAACTAGGTTATAGAATTGATCTATTTTTTCCTACAAAAACTTTGGTGAACAGTAAAAAATGGCTATAAACATTTAATGTATATCATAATATAAGGATCACAAATGGATATTTATAGAACTCAACCATATTCATATTTTAACGATAGTAAAAAATTATTAAATCATTAGTATTATTGTAGTTTTAATTTTAAGAAAATTAATGTGTTCCAAAGTTATCATGTAATACAATGCACGTTTTCGGCTATTTAACAACAAAATATGGGCATAGTCACACAGACAAGCAATTTTGGCCGACACGATAATATAACTAGCAATTATTATTGTTATTCTGTATTCACAGTTCACACAAACAATACTTACTTTAGTGTTCAATGTTATACAGTAGGTCTTAGCCCCCCTCCTGACTACGATTTAGCCCCCACAAAAAAATATTCTTTATTAATTAGATTTAAGCCACCTATGGGTTGTTTTAAATTTATAGTTTTTTTAGGTTGGCTGTATCTTTCCTCCAAAATTTTAATTCTAGTTGCACCTATGATGTTATTGTTATCAATTGTTAATAATTCTGAAAATCCAATTAATATTTTATTCATACGCAAATAATCATGTTCACCTATAAACACTAATATTTATTTTTTGTTATTAATAAGTAAAAATTTGAATTTATCTATTTTATTATCTAGATAATAACGTTTTATATTTATCTTTATCTAGATAAATAAAAATATTTTTATCTTTAACTGTATCTAGATAATTTTTTATGAAATTATTTGTATCTTATCTAGATATCTTTTTATGAAATTATCTGTATCTTATCTAAATAATTTTTTTATCATCTGAGCTCAACACTGTTTATGCATTCCTAAACGGCTGGACCGATTGCGATGAAATTTGGTACAGAGACAGATTAGGTTACCTTTGGTTTTTTTTTATTCATTGGATTTTAGTACGATTAGGTTAGGTTAGGATTTTGTATTAATTGATCATATTAATCCACCTTAGGTTGAATTAAGTAAAAACGACAAACTTGGTGAAACTTTGATACTTAAGAGTTAAATTATACACTTACGTACAACCATCACGGACAGGTAATCACCGTAGGTTGATTGCCTATCTAATAATATACTGCTGCGAATCTCACGGACAACGACGGTCGAGATGGCTATACAATATAATATAATTTACACTTAAAAAGACATTGCTTCCTAGTGTGTTCCACCTTAAAGGAGTTAAAAAATCAGAATTTTTTTTCCGGGCAACGGAAAATTTAAGATAAGTTTTGAACACCATACACCGAATATTAAATAACGAATCGAACAAAGTTTGAGTCATATACAGATGGTACATTTAACGCAGTGCCGTAGCCAGGGGGTGGGCACTGGGGGCACGTGCCCCCCCTCCGAAATTTTTTTTAGCTTGTTTTATATTATATATTATATGTTTGATAAAAATTAAAAGTTAAGGCTGTCGAAGTGAACCATTTTGAAGTGGTCGGATTTAGGAAATATTGTACATCCATCCTTAGTACCTACTATATCTATGTGTGTAGTGACTGATCATTAGTGCGTGCGAGTTCCCCGAACGCTTTATGTAATTTAAGATAAACGACGGCTAAGATTCTTGAACCCCAGTAAAGTACATACGCGCAGTCACGTCACTATATTTTGTGATAAAAAAATGTTCAACTTACATGTGCCACAAAACTCTCAAAAAGTGGAAGACAAATTCACCCAGTACCAAAAGCCCTTTTGGCTATTTTAATTTTGAAAAGTTATATTTGAATTCTTTAATCTCTTTTCTAGATTATGTAGGAAATGAATCTATGATCTGTAGTATTGTTTAATTAATATTATACTACCAGGGTAATTTTCTTTTTTTTTTTTTTAAAAATTCACTTTTAATTTTGAATTTACTAAAAAAAAAAATCGCTTCCACAAACACACAAAAAGCAGAGAAATTGTTATATTTTAACATTGTTAAATTCTAATATAGTCTTGTATTTTTGTTAGTAAATTTTAATAATAATCGAACCAAAAATAGAATGTTTTATTTACAACACATTTTGATATAGGTAGTGATAATAATATTGATGAATACATTAACGTAAGGTTTACAATAATATTAATACATTGTTAGGTATATTAAAATGTAGCCAATGTATGTACCATAGGTAGGTACTTGTTAACATAAATATAATATAGTCATAGAACGAGTAGTAGATACACTTTATGAACAAAGGGGTCATAATTAGATATTCTAGCTTTTCAGAGGCTAGAGAAAAAAATTAAGTGCCCCCCCCCAACATTTTTTTCTGGCTACGGCACTGATTTAACGGGCAACAAAGTGCATGGGATCAGTCAGTTTTAAATAAATAACTTAATCTCGCATTTAAATAATTAATATAATATCCTGATTCTTTTATCTTCATGAATTATTATCGATATTATATACAGATTACAGATAAAATAAAGGTCTTTGCTGCTTACGCCCTACATGAATTATAATATTATGCATGTTGTAGATTTTCTAAACATATCTGTTGCCACTTAAAACAGTTGTTTAATCGTTATCGCTACATTATCTACCTTACAATATTATTAATTACCTATTATAATATTGGTTATATTATGTATTATGTATAATTATTGTATTATAAAATATATTATTATGTTGACTTTGAATTATAGTTTATATCGCAGCGGCGGCATGGTGGTTGGTGTATATATATATTGTAGATATATACTATAATCACATATTATGGGGTAAAATCATTTTTTTCTTTCTTACCCCTGAACAGACAGAGAAAATAAACAATAGTGTTCGTCTTCTCGAGTGGTGTATAAAATGTTTTGCTTTTAAATTAGAATTAAATACAATATTTCTTAATAAAAATAAGAATTTTAAAAGAAACAGTATTATTTGAATCAAATATTTTTTTTTATTTAGTTTTTAATTAAGATAACTCAAAAATATAAAAATATTTTAAATAATTAAAATAAACAATTCAAATTAATTATATTTTCGTTTGCTATCAGTTGATTGTCATAGCCTTGGCTTTGTTTTCTGCATATTTTGATTATCCACTTCTAAAGTAGGTACTTCAATGCGATAATTAATTTTGGTCGTAGTATATGATCCCTAGTCAATAATAATACATTCGTGAATCACGGTTAATCGAATAATGTTAAAGTCTTCTTAATCAATAATCATTGATCAACCGACCGCCAGAATGAATATTGTTTAGATTAATGGGTCAGGTATGTTTATTGGAAATGAAAATGTTTATATTAATATATTTTACCTAGCAATATTTTATCATACAATCGAGATATATTATCCTAAATTGAAGGGTAAATTCTGGATGATCACATCTACTATTTCTAACCATAGTGTCCGTAGTTATCATTAGAGTTATTATTTTCTTATTTTAATCATTCAATGCGCGTTTAATATAATATATTAAACTCATTGAATATTATTCAGTTTAATTGAATTTACCATGATATTTTTACATTTAATTGTACCTATTAAAAGAAAGTGTTTGTAAAGCGTATCAGTGCCGATTTTCAATATAATATAGGTATAAACGTGTTACGTTAAAATTATTTTAGAATTTACACATAAATTCAAGTAAAATTTAATAGTTAGGTATATATTTTTGTGGTAGAATTATAAAGAATATGAAAAAATTAATTATTTTCTTTAGAAATATTTTTTTAAATATAATTTTGAAAATTAATTATCTTACAATATGTTAAAATTGTATTTACATTGGATAGTTTATACATTCAGATTTTTAAATAAGAGATTAAGTTAATTATTTACATCTGAAAATTGTCCGATTGTTTCATACAGATTTAAACCGGGACAGCGGATGACATTGCGTGTTGGACTGTAGTTCGTACATCGCGCGTGTTGGGCATGAATTCATAATGGTCAATGGAAGAGTAGTCTTTAATATATAATTGTATCCATAGTTAAATAACTGAATTTACTGATTCTAATAGAAGTAAAATTTTAAAAATTTATTTAAAATTATAATAATAAGAAACCAATCACTCTGTATAAATAAGTATATTGCATAGAGTATAAACTGACATCTTTAAAGTATACTCAATATAATATATTATAATCATAATAGTACTGAAATCAGAAGTATTTATTATTTTACTGGGAAAATACTACGAACTCAGAATAATGCGTTTTAGGTGTATAATATCTAGAGAAGATAATAAAATTATGTTTATTTCGTCCAATTGTTTTGATAAAATATCCGATTGAAATCGTATAATTGCTAATCTCAAACATTTTTAGTGGCTGATAAATTATAGCTATAATATTTATTAAGCGAGCATAATAATTATTGTTTAAAATAACAAAAAATCAATTATATATAATTTCAAATATATCTGATTAGCTGACCATTTTATATCCACTATTCGATCTCTGTTATATATGTTTATTATTTTTTTATAATGATTAATATCATTGTGAAAATCAAAATAAATTTTAATTTACTCAAATACTGTTATTAAAACTAAATTAAAAATAAAAATATCCAAGTACCTATTCGTCGAATGATAGTTTAAAATAATCCGTGTTCAAAGGTTGTAAAATATTCAATTATTTTTTATGACGGTTTTAAAAACCTTTTGTATCACGTTTATGATCTTAAATATTTTGTTTTTTTCTCGATTTAGGTTGTAAATGCACAGAAATGATTTCGAAATTATTTATCATTTTACGAGCTGATCATTCGCGTATTTTGCTTTATTATGTGAGTAGTTTCTTTCGTTTAATTTTGCAGTCAGTACACCAAGGAGTGGAATTTTGTTATAAGCCCATTGTGCGTTTGTACACTGAGACATTTGACTGGCCATAAATGATGCAATGTTGAATTGTAATAAACAGTATGCGCATATTTATTGCTTTCAAACCGTAGTATTCATCAGATGATGGCTGTCTACCTCGGCGAAGAAACTTTCTTGCAGCCGTTCGCATTCTTTTGAATGTTGTTGAGTTCATATTGCTATCATGACTATAATATTACCGACCTCTACTCAACTCGCTTCTAATTAAATTTTAAAATGTTAAGTGCGTCTATATAGCTTCAGATGCAAGTTTTATAATATCAATATTTTTTTTTATCCTAGATATGTATTTTAATATACAATATATATTGGAAAATGTGTCTGTGATATTTATCATTGTTGGTAATTTATATAACATGAGTCACGTGCACAAACGCATCAAAAACTTAAACATGATAAAGATCAAAGTAAGCATATAAAACAGTAAATATACGTAGATCAGTGTTAGACATTAACAGTTTACATCTCTTTCGTATTAGTCAAAGTTATGAGCTTTACAAAGGTCTTTGTCTAAACTTTTTCTACAGATCTATTGTAACTATACGTTGTTATAAGGGCTTAGGAAAATTACTAATTATTAGTAAATTAGACATTTGAATGTTTTTTATTTGTACACAGAATGACTAAATATTTTTGAATTCTTCATATACTATAAAAATGAAATAAGGATAATAATAATTATACATATACAAAATGTCAAAATTACTGTTAGAAATATTAACTTTATGTAAACAATTAATACATATTATGTAAAAACAAAAAATTATTGCAATAAGTAATATTATGTAAAAAAAATTGTGTCAAATGTCAGCCAATGGCCCATCGCTGCCGAGGCTTATTAGTTATTTCTATAAAATAAAAAAAAAAATATTGATGTTAATTATATTATTTTAATTTTCATAGTTTTAAGCGATGAATGAATTCATCTTGGTATATGTTTTTAACAATTTTTTTTAGTCTGAAAATACTTTTAACAACAAAAAAAAAAATGATTTAATTTTTAATATTTGAGTGTGGTTCTCAGGTAGAACATTTTATGTAGTAGAAACCTCTTGGGTGGAAGAAGAGGTGGATATATTCAGTACTCTCAAAAAATATTTAGAAAAAAAAAATCCATAAAACCAGTAAACATAAACATTTCAGTCTTACTGGTATAAAGTTTTCATGTTTTTTTGTGATAGCGACAACAAATTTATAATATCTTAGAACCGTGCAACCAACATCAAAATAACTAAAAACAGTTTTACTGCAGAATTGTTCCAATATCAAAATGTTAAGGAAAAATTATTTAATTTTAAAGTCGCTATCAATATCCAAACATAATCCGGGCAGTTACTTTTTTCTCTCTTTCTTTTATCATATCAAACTGCAGTTTTTGATAAAATTGATTTTGCTTTTTTCACCAAATTTCTACCTGGGTACCTAGTTCTACCTAACTGAAAAATTAACACCTGTTTAGACTCTTGAAATTTTCAAAATTGTTGGCTTTTTCTGTGTTAGACAATTTTGTTTTTTTTTTTAATATTAAATCAAAACCAAACGACCTTAGATACTAGATACTTTTAGTAAATGTATATATGATAATTTTCTATACAAGATACGATTTTCTAAATATTTTGACTCTTTTTAAACAATTTACTGACACTTGAAAATTTCAATTTTTTTATTTTTCTTTAATTGTCGGTAAAAATGAATTTGCTTGATCAAAAAGTTTGAATATCTTATACGAAGTATCTCATAAATTGTTTATACACCAATTAAAAAATATCAGAAATACATCGTTACGATTTATTTTATAAGGATTTGAAGTTAAAATTATGGCCAAGTTGATAAAAATAATTCTAATTTAACACATCCATTATAGCAGGGGTCGTCAACCTTTTGTCATTTTCCAACAAGTGGGCTAGATTAAACATTTTAAATACCTGCTGATTGATCACTATTTGTTTAAGTGTATTGTTTATATTATTACATGCAGCATAATATTATTACTTTATTATTTCACCATATAAAAATTGTATTTTTCTTCGTTAATAATTACTTTACTTTGTATACAAAGCGTAAAACTGTGTATAAGTCTTAAACTTTATGATTTCGCATGCACGATCAACGGATATTTGTATGAATAATTTTTAATACCATCGCCCAATATTCCCCCCAAAGATCAACCAATCCATCACGACCCCTTCATTATAATGACCCATTTAAAGTATAGTAGACCTGTACTCACTTGTCCAACTTTTTTTTATACCTTATTAATGGCAATGAGTATTTTTTTCAGAATCAGTACCACAACGTGAATTTGTTATTAACTTATATAATAAAAAAATATTTTAACAGCCTAATGATTAAATGGCTCCAAAAAGATAACAAAAACAAGTTTTCCAGAATTATTTTTTAGAGTTAGCCAAACTACCAACTTTGGCTTTCCTTACCGTTTTCGGTACGCCCCTGAGAAAGTATGTAAAATATTACAATTTAAAAATGCTCATTTATCACAGAATGAAATATTGTAAGTATATTATAAATAATATTTTTTTTTTATATAAATTAGTTAGGCAGCTATCGTGATTGATTTTTCAATAATAAATGAATTCTAGATTTGCGAAGTTGTAATTTTATTAGTATTTTGTACAATGTTTATCTTCATATTTTCTTGTATTTTATTAATATTACTCGGCAAAAGATCCCACAAATTACAATAGCTATCCAACTGAAAAATTTGACAAAAATAAATAAATAAATAATAATAAAGTTAAGATGTCATTAAAAATACATATTAGGGATCTATACCCACTCAACAATTAACAACCAAATTCACAACAATAAAATCCTAACCACAAACAATAACGAAAATTCTGGCGTATATAAACTAATACAAATTTAAGATGCAATTAATTATATTATATTGAACAAACAGAAATTTAAAAACAAGATACTATTATAGCAGAAATCAAACTTACGAGATCGAAACCTAAATAAAATTTTGCAAAACATAAGATTATAAGATAATAACCAAAATATACATTTTAACATAGAAATAGATCTGACAATTTGTATTTAAATTATTTAAACACTATTACCGTATATCATATATGCACAGTAATAAGTACATTTCAATTTTTAAATTTTAAATAATAAAATGATATTCAATTTTTTAATGTAGTGCTTACTATATTTAATTTAGATTTTTATGTTATAATATTTTAAAGATTTTATCCAAAATGTTAGTACTTTTGTTAAAGCAAAAAAAAATTAATTAAATGAAAAAAAGTAGTTGTTCTAACTCAGTATAGGTAAAGGTAATAATCAAAGTTAAACGGGTACTTACTATTATTTGAAAAAGTACTGGGTTTTATACTTGTATGGTACATTTATATCTATATATTTAAAAAATTATATTTTCGTTATACATATTTGATCAAATTTATTTATTTTTTCTAATTAGTCTTTTTATAGATACAAGTCAGTATTGGACGTTTGATTTATATTTTTAATTACACTTTTTTTTTGGTACCTAACTAACAAGATACTGATTAATTTGATCAATTAATTACGAGTTTGTTTTTTAAAAAAAAAAAGAAAGAAAAACGATTATAATAAATTATAAAGAAAATAAAAGTGGGTAAATAAAGAGACCAATTATGAGATAATTGAAAACACTTTCCAAAATCGAATATAGCACTTTGACATAATTTATACATTTTCTGATGGAGATTGGAACATAAATAATAATAATAATAATAATAATAATAATAATAATAAAAATAATAATCTATTACACTTAAGTTTAAAGTATAAGTCTAATCAAAGGGTGTCAAACTGTATTGTGCATGCATGTTCTCAATCTTCAATCAAATGTGTTTTACAGTAAATGGAATATTTTAAATTTATATTTATTAACACTGACGCCTAATTTTTTTATTAAGATGGATGAAAATCATCCGTTCGGTGTTTATAATAGTTGTATCATTGATAATTTTATTAATTCGTGTGAACTGTATTTTTTTCTTTGGTAACATGCCATTGAAATTGCCTATTGATTTTGTCCCCTTTTAAGGGTCTTACTACTGTATATCATGTTTTTCTAGTACAATAATATAGTGCATTTTGTGTAATCTAGGTCAGAGTTTAATGGTGCGTTAACTATTTCAGGAAACATTGAATTTCTGTTTTTTTTTATATATATTTATTGGAGTATAATTATATTTATTGGGTACCTACCTACCTGTATTATAATTGAAAACGGGTAGAACAAATAACAATAAAATATTATTTATTTGCAATAGATTAGAAACTAATTATACCATATAAGAATTCAATAATAATCGTTAATAATTATTTTGTATACAAAACATTATCATGCAAAGGTAGTGCTATTGCTGGGTGGCTTCTTCCCTCACATTTGTGTTGGTTATTTATGTTTTTATTCTTGTAGCATATATTTTTATTTTGCTCCAGGGCACAGATTGTATATTTCTAATAAAAAAGATAAAAATAAAATTATAATGTATTAATAGCTACATAGGTATGTGGTAGCATTTCCAAAAATATAATTGAACGATCCATTTAATGAGTTATTGTTTGGAAATGAATAGTCACAATGTTATAATTGGAAAGGTGTATTAACCTTTATTTCTGAATAATATTTAAAACTTTTCATTTTCCATACCCAAAATTTGCAAAAATTAAAACTAACAAGCTATATATTATTCATTTATTTGTCCGTTTTCAGTGAAACCAATAACATTGACCTTATCCAAACCAGGACCTACAATTTGTTTGTCATAAATATTCTTTCGATGATATTTTATAATGTTGAATTAATATTTTTCAATTGAAAAATATACTTATTGATATTATACACTATTATACACTTAATATATATAACATTATTGAAAATAGACTATTTAAAATTTTAACTAACATTGAACTTATATTTTTATGCAAATTAAAACCAATTTGATTATTAACTCAAAATATTTTTCGTTAAAAGTGATTTTCAAATAATTATGGTCATATTATTGCGCTTCTAAAGAATATTACGTCATAATATTATTATTACGATTTTCAATATAATAGGACGTATTATTTGGTATATAATGTGTAAATAAATAAAATGAAAATATTGCGAATTATTAACAACAAGGCATCGTGTTAAAAATGAGCTTAGAACGTGAGATTAGGGATTACTAAAAATATAATAAACTTCAATTATCCTGCATGCCTTTTGTTTTTATGTTATTGACGTCGTATAAATATTATACGAATTATGAGATATTATTCCGTCAAGCCCTCGTCATGTGGATTTATACCTGTCCTGGGTTTTCTTTCAATTTACTCACATTTAGTGAATACAATACTTTCGCGTCATAATATTTCCCTACATTATCCATCAGATGTTAAGAGGTTTGCTTGACGTTAATCTTAGAGCCATAAACACTATCAAACCATTTGTTTAAATTATTGCTATTTTAATTTTTAAATAAACTTAAATAAACTAATTTTAACCAGCGGTGTATATTTAAATATTTTAGACATTTTCAAGGAGAGTTAATGTGTGGAATACCGCCCCACCGTTGTGGGTGGACTTAGATTGTTTTTTTTATATGTTTATATATTAATTGTGCCTATCTATACTATGAGTAATAATAATAACGTTTCAAATAAACATTGGATAAAATAAAAAAATAGTTGGTGTATAAACGCAATTTAGGTAACTACCTATCCCTGTATATGGTATAATTTTTGTAGGGGAGTGAGTAATTATATTTTTTTAAATGTATATTAGCATTTAATAATTAATTTATAGCACTGATTGTGAACTATAGTAATATAGATTCCATGTCAACTTTGACGATAACTAAAATGTTTCACATTTAATAAATTGATTGATATGAATTGTATAAACGTTATTTTTAAAGTATTTAAATACATTTTACCACATACAATTATTCTTGGAGTTCCGTCAAAATGTTGTAGACTGAACAAAATATATGACTAAATTGCATAGCCTGAAATATTTATAAAGGTAAATGCTCTTTTATTTGATTTAAGAATCACAGGAGCACCATAATTGTTATAAATCTCTCTAGTAAAAAAAAGGTAGGTACACAAAAAAGTATCGACATTTTTATTTCAGTGAATTAGATTTCTGTAAGCAACTAATAAAATAAAATAAACAACCCAAAAAGAAATACAGTTATGAGTAAGTATTAAAGAATTTATTTTTAGTTTTTATGGATTTACTATTTTTATAGCATGATTTAGTGGGTGGTTGAGCAGAGCAAATATGGGGTACCTATAGTTAAATTTTGTGGTATTTTCACTGCAATAGTAAAAAAATATATTAATAATTTATATTTACTTATTATACGAAGAGATGTTTAACTAGGTATAGTTACCTATATATGTTTAGTTTTATGATCAATAACTTTCCGAGGTTTACAGTGCATTATGTATTTTGTGTCATATGTTTAATTCGACGTACATCAGTGACCCGATAAATTTCACATCTAAACGGTGCTTTATCTGTCTGCATACCCGCATGTGTTAAGTAAATTTTAATTTCAATTAATTAATTGTTTTAGGTAATATCGCATGAAAACGGTCGTTCTAGTGTTATGTAAAAGCGCATATATAACTATTGTGGTGAGCCCGAGTACCTAATGTACCAACGCACTTATGCCGTCTGTGGTTGTTCGCTTCAATGGTTCAAAAAAGTGTGTTAATTCACCGTCTTCCGCTTACGCATTTCTGTGACGTTAGTGCGCGAGTAAAATCTAAAGCAGGGATCCTCGGAAAGGCACAGGACTTTTGTACTTCCTATTTACGTACATTTTTCAACGGCATAGTAAGTTTTTTGTACAATTAAAATTATATTTGTACGATTATTATGATAGCTAATAAATAATGAGAAAACGAACCTGTGATGTTGTGACAGTTATTAAGTGAATTAACTGAACAGCACAATTTATTGCTAATTTTTTACCGTTTGCTTAGAAAATGAAACCCGATTGGGCCTTTTAATTTTTTTTACCCGAAAAAACAAGAAAGCACGAGAAGATTGCATACTAAAATTATAGTTGCTTAATGAATCAAAAAATAATTTACAATTTTTCAATGTTACAAAATATGCAAGGGTTGTAAATTGTTATACTTATCAGCGATCGCAGAGGATCAATTACCACCTAGGTACTTAAACTATAATAATATTTTATCATTTCTTGAGAAAAATGTTATATGTGAGTATGTGACTGAGTAGGTATCCATATATCAGATACCGACCTAGTGCCTAAAATATAAACAAATTAATAAATTTGTAATTGGCATTTGTAAAAAATTAGACATGTAATACAATTAAAAAATTGTAAGATGAAAATTAATTTTTAAACAATCCAACAGGTCTTACGTTGGTGCGTAATCGCATTAGACCTGTACCTGGTACCTTGATGCACAATGCTTCATTATGTCAATATTGTACTATTGAAATGAATAAGTAAAAATAAATAAATAAATAATGTTTACGATAGATACTAGAAAAATTGACCCAACGCCCGTGTTGGTGGTGACGCTGTAACGATAAAAGGCAAACCGTAAATTGAGTAGGTAGTCAAGGCGATTGGCGTTTGTCCTCAATAAAGTGTTTTATTTTGATATATTATTGTATGAAGGCACTGATAGTCACTAAATAAGAGCAACAAGCTTAGCTATAAGGCAGTAGATATTTCGCATTCGTAATTCACTACCATATAATATATTGGTTGACACAGACAGGATGTCTTCCAGTGATGGTCCTCGTACACACCCACCCACTTACTAGGTAAACCTAAGAATTCTGCAGAATATTCGATATTACGATAGTCAATATTATTGCTATAAAAATAATATTATATGAATAATTCTTTAAAATTCAATCTATTATATTAAAACGACAACGTTTAGTAAAATCATGTCCATATATTAAAAGTTATATTTTATCGGATTACTATTATTTATAATAGATTTTAAAACAAAAAAAAGTTAAAGATGTGCAACTGTAGCAGTTTTAATGAATGTTTTATGTTAAATTATAATTTATTAACACAACCACTTTTGGGTTTTAAAGAGGAAAAGTGATGTGTTTTATGTATAAAAAAATATACTCGTCATGGAAGTCCCGATAGTGTCACGCACGGCGTATAAAGCTCGTTGCATCTCGAGAGAATTATTGCGTGTGATTAAAGAGAAACAAATGCTAATATTTTTGTCGTAGTTAACTATATAAAACGGAAAAATAACAATAAAATATAAGAGGTAGGTACTTAATGATGAGAATGGTGAAGAATAAATAGATAGATAAACATATATATTTTTCAGTTAAAATATTATGAGTTATGACTAGATACCTAAATAAACTTGTATCGTTTACTTTTTACTACCCATATCATAGTAACGTTGACAAACTAACTTTTTTTCATATAATTCCTCCAGATAAATACAAATTGACATAGACTATGTTATATAAATGTCCGGAACTGTTGTTGTTATGACTTAGTTTTAGATACAAAATAGTGAATATTTTTCTCCGCAGTACTCCATATGCAAATGAAAAATATAGGCAATTTACTTTTGATGGACGTTATTTAACCTTTTGATTTCACATTATTTACGAAGCAAAAGAAGTGAATTTGTAAAATTATTAAATATCTCATTAAATGATGTTGAAAATTCAATGAATAAATTATTAAGTAATATAAGGTGAGCCCCGGGAAAATAATGACGTTTTAAAAAATCTCAGTCAGTTATTATTAAAAAATTTTGAATGTTTATTTTTACAATAATTACGTATACATACTCGTAAATACATAATGCAGCCTTAAATAACAGAACTTTTTTTTTCAATTCATAGACGAAAAAATGTTGATTTAATGGTAGCTATTTAAATGTTTTCTAAGCACCTCTTATGGAAAAACTTTGATATAGGTACTATATTTGAATGATAAATTCTAAAATATCAGTTAACATTAATTATATATGATAACAATTATAAAGATTTAGAGGTATCACTAAACTACACAATTTACAAAAGTGGTTTTAAGATTATTTGTTAAATACATACAAACACACAAATCGTATGAACATTAAGCCCTAGAGTCTCACTCAAAATGTACAAAGAAACAGGGACTGGAACCGAACCTAAAAGAACCGGTTCTGGAACCGGAACCTTTAAAATATTAAGAACCGGAAAAGGAACCAAAACCTTTATTTTAATATAATAAAGTACCGGAACTGAACCGGAATTTTTAAATTAAAAAGGTACTTTAAGGTTAAAAAATAAAATTATTTTATTTATCATATTTAAAGGTATTACGGTTTTGTGTATAACCTATGTATCTATGCTGTATTATGAGTTTTCTAATATTTCTCATGCCTCAATTAACCTAACCTAACCTCAATTATACCCACATTCTGGATGACTATTTGAAATTATTATACTTTTTGGTATCAAAATTATCTGGAACCGGAACCTAAATTATTTGAAACCGGTACCTTTATTTTTTTTCATCAAAGAACCAGAACCGAACCGGAATCGTTATTTTATTTTTGGAGAACTGGTACTGGAAGTCTGGAACCGATACCGATAAATTCAAAAGGTTCCAGTCCCTGCTAAGAAAACATAATATTATGAAAAGTATCAAATCAATAGTAAAGGCACCCATTTAGTTATACTGACATGTTGGTTAATTATTTAGCAACAATATAATCAATATTTTAGTAGGTACTAGTAAAAATTAATGATTCATATTATTTTGATCAGAAAAAAATGTATATGAATATTTAAAAAATATTTTAAAATATTTATTTTTAAATATTTTAGGAACATAAAAAAAAATTACTGTTATGTTGAGATTAATTCTGAGTTATCCATTAATTAATCTTTGAATTCTTTAACCTATCTAGGTTAACATATACTTTACATTAGTATTTAAATTTAGTATAAATATTTGTCTTGCAAATAAAGGATAATATTTAGATTGTCTTAGATTACTTTCTTAATCGATTTTTTGTATGAATATGTAAATAAAAAACAAATTAAATAAATAATCTTCTTTCACGACCCACTATACATATTATATAGGTACTTATAATATACATATATACATAGTGTATATACATGTATACATAGTGACAATGGCATAATATGTTTTATAATTAATAAATAAGTCTTATTAGTTAAAATGGTTTTTCTTTATCGTGAGAACTTTTATTGTTGATGTTAAGATCTCTATGCCGATAAAGTTCAGAAAGTACAAAAGTTTTACACCGGCATCTGTTAGGCTATTTGTTTATATTCAACAACAAACGTTTTGGTTGGACATTTCAGTCGAGTAGGAAATACATGAGCATACAAGGGTCGTATATAAAATGTTATGGATGTTTTTAGTTATGATTTAATAGGAATACTATAAACACTTTTAAGTTTTTTATTTATTTTTTTTTTATAATAATTATATTTACTAAATATTCTTAACCTAATCTCATATAATAAAATTAACAGATAATCTTACGGCATCATGATATATTCTAATAATTACCTTAATTCTATTAATTGGTGCATAGTTGAATTTCCTTCATACAAAAATGGCTTCTTTTGATTTATACTGGTTTGAAATAATAAAAAAATGTATTGAACACATTTGAGGGAAAAGGCTATTTTGATAATATTATTATATCTAATGGAAAACAAAGTTTTATATTTAATTTTTAGTTCATTTAACTATGATCTACATTCTATACTCATATATATATTTAACTTAATATCAATTGTATAAAATAATTATGTAAAGTAATATTTGTATTATTCAATTTAGAAACATATCATATAATATAAATTGTTAAGATAATTAAAAAAAAATAAATGATAGAATATGAAAGTACATATTATAGTTTCTTGAACTATTATATTTATAAATAATAAAATATTTTTTTATCACTCAATTTTTACTTTTAAGTCTTCTTTCATTTACTGTATATATCACAATAATATATGGGTTGCGTTTTTGACTCTATGCGACATATGTTTATTTGATATCCTAATTATGTTTGTATTCTATATTATCTTATAGTTATACATAATATATTGAACTTAGAGTTAATGTTTTATTAGTGTGTCATACAACAACAATAATATATTACTATGTTTAAAAAATACTGATCCACTCGAAATATATGCTTAATTCATTTTATTAGTACTTCTTGGTTCTTAGGATATAATAATTAGGTCTCAAGGGTGCAATGGATGTGACATAAAATTGTCATTATTTATTGAAAAATTTCCAAAAAACTAGTGTAAAAACAATTTAATTTATAACTAATGATCAATTTCTAGATACTCAACCAAATAAATCATCTTTGCGTATAATTGCTTTTAAAATATTTAATAACTTTGAGTCTTGAATGATTTTCTAATTTAAAAAAATAATACTAACGTAACCAGAATAGCTGATTTTTATTTTTTAAATGTTTGTAACAGAATAATAAATGTATATTGTGAATACATATAAGTTAAATTATTAATGAACCCGATTATTATTCCAATAGTAATAACGGTCTAATACTTACAATTTACGTACCTAGGTAACTATAATCGTCTAAAAGCTAAAATATTATATTTAGGTAGGTCAAATAAAATAAAATCTTATGTGCTCTGAGCTTTTTCTATCATAGAGATTCATACTAACCTGTATTTAAAATAACTTTTTTTTCAAACAATAGGTGGGTACAATACATTTTACAATATTTAAATTAGTGATAGGTATATACCTATATTTTTTCTTTATTTTTTCCACCACTCATTGTTATAATAGCTCTTCAGTTTACGCTCCTGGGACTTAATGCATGCTACGAATGCTATAGCTATAATAAATTGTTAATTTTAAACGAATGCGATCGCCCACAGGGCCACGCTGTTGTTCATAATGATGAGTAGAAAGTGAATGTAACCAGCTAATGCAATGAGGCAGAAGCGTATAGGTACATGATATGAGCATACACTAATACGTACACGACCACAATGCCATCGTGGTAGCTGGTACAGTGGTAGGTATCTGTGACAGGCAATTTATGTTGTGTTGGGACTGTTGACGCGGATATTAAATTCACGATGTTATCAATAGCAAACTTTATATCACTATAATATTGTATTTATGTACACGTGGTAACTTCGCACTGCGGTCACAAAATAACCAGAAGGATAAGGATCACTTGATGAGAATTCGAAAATCAGTGAAAAATTTTCGGTATATTATCAGTGTAGCTATAGATATATTTAAAAATAAATATTAAAAATTATCTTTTTCTGATGAAACTGAATCTACGAATTGTTGAAGTTATCATTATGATAAACATTTTATTTTTCAGTGATAATTGATAAACTAAATTTATCTACGATATTTATTGTATCAATAAAACAGGCCTTAATAGGTGTCGGTTGCGACGCGCTCCGTCGCCGGTTTGAACTCGGCCACGGACCGCATTTTTCTTTGGGTAGTCACGGTGTCGGGAGAGAGAGACCACCATCACTCACCCGGGATGGTAGAAACCTACGGGTGCCCACTCAAAAATTAGGCCAAAAAAACACCCACGTGTTCAAAACTTACAGTACCCTCCCCACAGTTCCACAGGCTAATTACCTCAGTAGTTGTCAGAGCATCAACCCCCCCCCCCCAAAAAAAAAAAGCTCTAGTAATATTATTCTATGTTATTCTGTGCTACAGTTGTTCAGTTCAGATTCATATTAATTACGGTGTTCAGAATAACAAACAAATATCAATTTCTCATACACGAACTCACTAATAACTTAGCTAAAACGATCCTCCAAGATGAAATAGGATAATCAATAATTACATTTTTAGATGGACGTGTCAATTTAGACATGTCTTATACATATATTATAATATAATGATTATTGATAATTTGCTAATCTTATTAATTTACATAATGTACGATGTAGAGACAAGGACATCGTAGCTTCTCTAAATTGAAGCATTTTAATAATGGTATAGAATATGAAAAAAATGTAATGATTACAAAAAACAAACAAAATCTTTTCGATAGTGTCGTCGTCTTATTAGAAAAAAAGTTTTTATTTAGTTGTATTTTTTTTACTTTTTAATTTTACAGCTTAAACTAGCTTTATATTTGTTCTTAAATATTTTATTGTTTTGACGTTATTAACTGTCTAAGTTTGGCATTATTGACGAGTATGATCAGTTGTCTGACTACTATTCTGAACTTGGTAACGGTATTTTCTGAGGATTTCGGGAGGATCTCTGGCATATATGATAATATATATTTAGCATGCTATTATGGTGGCATTTGAAATGCATTAGGTTTAAATAATATTGTATAATACAGTCGACTCTCGTTAACTCGAACCTTGATAACTCAAAATTCTCGACATCTCGAACACATTAAATTCCCCTTCAAATAATAATAATACATTGAGATATTGATAACTCGAAATTTTTTAGTAAGTCGAATTTTTTTTCCCCTTGAACTTCGAGTTACCAAGAGTCAACTGTATATACAAAATATTTACTATTTAAACATTTTTGAGCTCAAACAATAATAATTTAATATATAGTGTACAAAACTTAATGTTTTTTGATAATATTTTATAAGTATTAAACTTTAAATAGCGTTCGATTTTTTTTTTTATATAATAATATTATGATTTCTTCGTGTTTATACATAACAAGAATCACGACTCAACTGATTTTAAATATAATCTGAGAATGTAAGCATTGTTAACAGCTGATTGTAGTTGTTTATTTTTATTTTTTTATCCACCATAGTAATAAAAAAAAGCAGTAAAAATATATGACTAAAAAACATCAAGGTACCCAGCTAATATATTATAATAACTTACTATAAATCTGCTTGAAGCAAAATAAATAGGCCGTAAAATAGGTACTTGCTTTTTTACTTTTTAATTTATTTTATTACTTCAAAGTTCCAGGATGTTATTCTTTATAGGTGTATAATAAAACAAAACAAAATAAAATCCTTAAGTTTGATTTATTTTATAAAAAAGTTTAGTAGAATAGAAAAAAATGAAATAAAAATGGATAGATAAATGGTACCAAAATTTAGTGGTATTCGTAGTAGGATATTAAAATAATTTATGTGCTACTAAGTTGAGGTTAATTTGGTATTAAAAGCTATATGAGGTTTATATTATAATTGTTTCTATTCCACTACTAAATTATTAGTAGATCGGTGTAAAAGTGTATCACTTACTTTGTTTAGTTGCAAACAATGTATATAATAATAATTAATAATATAATCTCTTTGGTGTGAGTCGATGCACGGTATTATCATTCGATTTATTTAGTCTACAATATCCTATTTAATATAATAGACTATATTGTGTAATTTTGGTTACCGTTTTATATATTACTTATATTCGTACACCTAACATATTAGATATTGTTTAATAATTTACCTTATTCCTTATTTAGTTTGTTAAAAATATATATTAAACTATTATGATTGGATAAAATGGTGTATCAAGGATATAGGAAAGAATCGGTACGCAGTAATAAAAATAACATAAGTGTTTTTGGATTATAAATATTGAGATGAATATTGAATATATCAATATTAGTTCATACCCGGCGTTTAAATCAACGCAATATAATAAGATTTTTTAGTATAGAAATTAATTAGTGTAGCTTTCAAATGAGTAAAGAGTGGTGACTACTGAGTACTGACTAATGTATGGAGGAGATGAGTTAAGACCGTGTTACGTGGATGTACGACATTGTGCTTCGCCTTCGTCAAATACAGCCTCCTGGCATACTGCTTCAAGAAATCGTGCTGCGTGAAACATCTGTGTGAAACATTTAGTCTGAGAATGAGTCCGTCCGAATAATCCAAACGATCCGAGTAGTGTCTGTAGAGTATTCGAAGAGAGTCCGAAAAGTATCCGAGGAGATAGATGAAAGAGTCGTCTCCGTGCGGGTGTTGAGGATATAAAGCATTGCGAAATTTTTCATCCCCGCTTTGTTGCGCAATATCTGCATTGTCTTGTGTGTTCTTCCATGTAATGTTGGCATGTGTTTTTGATTGGACGATTGTCGTATCATATTACTCATGAATGATCGAGATGCGATTATTATTGCATAATATCCATGTGAATCTAGGTCGCTAAATATTGATTATTGTTGCGTGAAGCCGATGTGTGAATTATGAATTTGTATGATCTAAGTTTAATGAAATGTTAATTTATTTTTATGAATATTTTTATTTCCGTTTGATTTATAACACCGAAATGCACTCGTACAGGACATATGTACTTCTTATCGTTTATTAATATTCTAATGTATACTATTTATATATTACAAAGGTACACGATATTATTTTTACGCCATACAACTATAACTAACCAATATTTTCAAATTATAATTGTACACATCGTATTTATCATGCAAGTTTAAACTATTAGTATATTAAAAAAAAAAATAACTTACCACAGAAATAAAAAATATATTATACAATAATATTTGTATGGAATATTTAATAATTACACACACTTAGCATAACTCAAGTATTTACAGTTGAAGTCAGTTCTCTGTTGAGAAACATTTCGGTAATTTTGCAGTCCTCAAGTTAATCATATCCACATTAAATATATTCGTCGATAGGTATTTTTAATCACTTAAACATTATTTCTTTTTGTATTAAAAATAACAAATCAATACAATATTATTTTTATAACGTTATTTTTAATCTAGTGAACCAACTTAACATGTGCCAATTTAAAACATCGCGTGTGTTTTTTTCATATCATGGAATTAAATAAAAAAAAATCGTTAGTTGTATAATCGATAGCTATCATTTGTGCTTCTATGCTTTATGGTTATACAAATTGAACACAAAATATTTAAGTTATATTGGTTATTTAGTCTAATATTGTGATATTAAATACCTCCAGGGTTCCGTCATTTGTTGATCATTCATTTAACACGAGATATTTATTCAGCACAGTAATGATTTCAGGAATATATAAGTCAATATATTAATGACTTTGATTTTTTATTGTACTGATCATTACCAAACATCTAAATTAGAATTTTTTTTGGAGGTTTCTGTTTTTTTTTTTATGTAGAAGAATTCAGAAATGAATAAAAATCTATGTATTTTGCAAATAGATCACCAATATTAAAATATGTCTATCCTAATGTCTCTTACACTATTTGAAATTAAATCTCAAATGTATAATCCAACTAAAATTAGGAATATAAATATACAAAGTAATTGAAGAATAATATAATATTATATTATCATCTAATGTAAAGATTATAATTTCACTTGTTAATTTTTCTCACATTTTCATCTTGCTAGTATTTTCGTTGGATGACTAAAATTACTTAGATGTTTAGTATAATACATTAAAATATTAATTTTAATAATCATTTAAATTATTTAAAAAATATGTTAATATTAGACAATAGTTTTATTTTTATTTTTTTATTTTGTTTTGAAAAATTGCATAGCATCTCTTCCATACACTTACAATTCACATACTATAAAACAACAATATATTATTAAAAAATCAATATAAATCACTGCAAAAGAAGATTTCGAGTTTAATGTTTAAATACTGAATGCATTTTAGATTCTGAGTGGAACGATGAATGTACTGATTTTACAATGATGTGTGTTTTTTTTATTTTTTTTTGTGTCTGTGTACACGATAAGTAGTCGAAATAATGCTTCGATTTTTAACTTCAGTATCTTGTTCGATTGGAAAGTGAATATCGTTGGTGCATTGGGGAGGTTCAAAATTTAAATTTCCCAGTAGTTTTCAAAAGTGCCAAGAAAAACCAAAGAAATCCATATTTTGTAATTTTTTGAACTTTAAATGCTTATAAAAAAAAACTGTGACTAACGATTTTTAATATTTTTCATCTGCTTTTGAAACAATATACTAGGAGCCTTCTATTAAAATTT
>NC_042494.1:6162618-6165909 GCF_005508785.2 Acyrthosiphon pisum
AAATGAGGAAATTAAGGACATGGTATTTAATAGTTTTATAGTAAATATAGCATGATATATGAAAGGAATATTATATGTATAGTTGAAATAAGAATATATTTGTCTGTAAGGAAAAGGTGTCAACATGTTCAAAGCCACCAGAAGGGAATTTAGGAGTGACATATACAATCCTAATCTATATGAGTGTTAGTTAAAGATTATGATCAGTTAATTTGCATTACATTTATATGTACATTATAACAGAAGATAGTAAACGGAAGAAAAAAACAGAAAGCTTCATCACTTTGATTTTAACAATTTATTAATTAATGTTAGTTTTACACTGCAAAACACTCTCATTAAACTTTTATGTGGGTACCTACCTACAATAAAATTATTTCGAATGCGCCAAATACAATAATAATATAATACAATCATTAAAATAATGAAGAAATAACTGTCAGTTCACCATCTCAACAAAATATCTGACATTTCAAAAAATTACATTTTAATAATATTTCATGCATTTAATTCAACTGTATAGTCAATATACCTTATTCCTGAATTAAGTGTCCCTAAAATCTCCACCGTTAAGTGTAGGTACTTGTGTAATTCTTTATATTTTTGTTCTATTGATGTAATTATAATATTTCAATTTTTCAGTGAGTTATGAGCACCTAAGTAAAATATTACAATTTAATAATTATCATAACTGGCTTAAAAATAAAAATACCGTATAACCCAAAAAACGTACTATAAATAACGTACAAACACAAATACTGTTTTTACTTTTAACCTTATCAACAGAAAAATGTATGTCATTATTCAATTAAGCAATTAAAAATTAGTTATGCTAAAGCCAAAAGCTAAATGAAGTACAAAAATGTGCTATATAATATGTTATACGTCTGTAAGACGACATATTATATTAGTGTGGCAAATTACAATCCTCTTAAGACCTGAAAGATTCAAAATAATTATTAAATACCAAATAATGATGTCAATATGATTTATAGATGATTGTATTTAAAATTATCAAACTATTTAAATCAGTAAAATCCTTCCAAATGGTTACATAATAATATTATATGGGATTTCAATTTGTATAGCAACGACAGTTTCAAGTTGAAATTTTAACCATAAATGTTTACCAATAATAACAATTACATTTATATTATTGTATATCTATAATAAAATACCTATAACACAATAATTCTTCGTTTAAAAATTAATTCTTACAAGTAACTAATAGGTTGTACAATAAATTAGCTAATCTATTAAAATAAGATGTTTATACTTTATATTTTATGAGTTAAAAATGTAATAAGTCCATGAACATTATAAAATGTCTACAAGAAGTTTCTAACGAGCTTGTAATATTAACATCTACGATAATTTCACATGGGACAAGAATTAATGATTGGTGGATAATTATTTCATAGGTAGTAAATATTAATGGTGGAGATTGGGAAAGTTTAATAATTGTACATTAATTGTTATTATGTACGTTAATATGAACTAATTTGCAGTAAATATTATTTCAAGTCTAATGAGGATAATAATATTGGTAACGGATATCGAATTCGAGGTATATACATTTTATATTTAATAAAATTACATACAAGTAACTTATATTGGTTTTTATTACAATAATGTGTTGTTTTTTTTTATATGATTAACATGTTCAATTTTTTTTGGTTTAAATTATTATGAAATGCTTAATTTCCTGAAATTCAGTTAGAAAATTAACTATCTAAAAAATAATTAAATTTTTGTGGAGTGACAATGAAATATATCTAATCTATAGAAATTAATTGGGTTAGTTGAGATTTCAATAAAAACATTATGATATAGCACTATAGCAACCTAAAATTTGATATTATTTTATTAATGTGCTGCCACTAACACCAATAATAATTAATATCTATGCAGTATGCATATTATGTTGCAATTATTCTTTAAATATTAACTATCAAGATATTTCACCACAAATTATTGCTTTTAATACAGGAATATTATGCAAAGCAACAATACTTTTTTATATTTGTTTAGGGAATATAATATACTAACTACCGAATATTAATCCAATGATAGGTGTAGGTACTACGATAGCCAATAGGTACTATACTACTATACGCATTTACTAAATCTAACTGTACTAACGTTTCACTTAGGAATTTGATGTGTTTGCGTTTTTAAAAAATTAAAAACGGAGCATTCAAATTAATAGAAATATTTTTGTTTTCAAACATAATATTATAATGTGGGTACTTATTCAGCTCAAAATAACTTAACACCGACCAAGTTTTCACACCAAGTGGCAGAGTTTAACGGTTTAGTTATGATATCCACATAAAAATATTATATCACAAACGTTCCACGTGACATGCATAAGGGGTGAGAAGAATCATTTACATAGGTGAAATATTTACATATTTCCATAGTACCTATATTATGATTTTACAGCGTAATATGAAAATTATGATAAACGTTTTTGTATGACATAAATATTTACGTATTTTTTTCACAGGAATAAATATTAAAACATATTGTAACACTAAAACGTGCAAAACTGTAGCCCGAATAAAAAAAAATGACAAAATATCTCATGACTACACCTTCGAGAGAAAATCAGAAATTCAGAAAACGTGTGACAATTTCATTGGCATTGTCCAGTATGCATAATTCTGTTGTTGATGCTATAAACCTATAATACATGGTTTTTATACTACCTATATAGGTTATGACAATTAATAATACACTACATTTGAGTTTAGATTTGGTTATAGTTACTCATATACTTTTATAGGAGTCATTATAATGGTCAATACAATTTCAGCAGCTAAACATATTATTATATACGTAATAATAATAATAAAAAAAAGCAGGTAAGTGGATGTCGTTCTGCTGTACAGTAGATTACAAGTGGGTCATTGTATAATGGTTGTATTACATTTGAATTCAATGGTATAATATCATTGTATAAGAAAAACGATTCTGAACGGAGACGGTTTGTCAGTCTGGATATTTTATATTGTTATTATTTATTTTATCATGTAGGTAATCAAGTTGAACTAATATTAAAATATTACAATTTTTTATTCGTTTTTATGGTGATAAACAAAGCGTTAGAAATTAAAATCCCATTTTTAGCTTTTTTTCGTAATTTTTCGGTGGTTTTTCCAGTGGCATTAAATAACTATTGAAAAAATCGAAAAATGACCTCTTTAAAGTACCATCTTGATCCAATTTTCTAAAAGATAAGGTACTATATGTTGAAATCGAAACTACTCCTTCTGGAAGACATTTTGT
>NC_042494.1:6166712-6169291 GCF_005508785.2 Acyrthosiphon pisum
TGGAAATTCATAACCACCACAAAAAAAAAATCATGTGAAATGATATATCATTGAATAATCGCATTCCTTCAATCTCGTTGTTTTAACTGAGCGCAGATATAATATTATTATTATTATTATTATTATTATTGTAGACTGTAGTACTAGCAGTTTTCTCCCCCAGTCAACCATTGACGACACTGCAGCACTCGTGGCCGAGTGTTTTATTGACTCTGTAACGATCGCACCACTCTACGTGCTGTCCGACTTCACAGCGGTCCATGTACACTGTACAGGGTGTATCATAAATAATTGCAATATGTATATTATAAACTTAGGTATCAAGCGACTACATTTTAAATTAAGTAACATCAAATTAATATCATTAATGAACTAAAACCACCACGCCACGTCTGTCGTATTAGGTACGCGTGAATATTGCTGTAATATGATATTATAATATATAGGTAACAGACTATCACCGGTGCAAGCACTAAAGTTTGTTTTGAACACGTGTACAGAAAAAGTATGAAATTAAGTATTATGTACTATGGTGAATAGGTTTCTGGTCCAAAGACTCGAAGTTAATCGCGAATAAAGTTTATGAAAGTTATCAAAACTCCAGTTATTTCTATCCCGGCCATATCGACGCAGGCACCGTCGTAATAACATCATAGTGACACATTCAGAGTATAATATTAAAATAACAAGACGTGTAATATTTGCATATTACGCATGACTGTCGTGCGCAATACCAAGTGTGTTTACAAAGCTGTACTCGTATATTATTATGGTCTAGACAGTATTCGGAAGACAGTTTACTCTGCCTATCCACGTCTTAAAAACTCAATTTCCATACCCCACTGCAAGCACGCCAGTTTAGCCTAGAGCGACTTTATAGGCTATACCGCGCAATTGCAAACGATTCTGGTTAGTATTATTGTTCCGTCAAAGAACGTACGCAAATAATCGTATCTAATGATGAAAATAGGTATGATAAATTATTGTCGTCTGAAATCGAATTTCATCGTTTCATAGGTCGATAGGAATTATTGACTATATATAGGCGGAACTTCATAAGCGTCGCGGGCTTTGTAACATATTATATTACAATGTAATATAGTCAATTGAAATAATAAAATCGTTTGTTAGTTTTGGTTTCCAGATGTTTCTAGGTAGATACCTATATGCGTACATACTTTTAGCATACAAAATATGTACGGATCCATATAAATAAACATTGGCGTTTATAATAAAGACAAAAGCATAAACGTGATATGTATATGAAATAAAGTTTATTTTTTTGATCACTACTTTTAGATTAAGCTCATTGTATTTTATATCATATATAATATACATATAATGTATTATACAGGATGATTTGCCAAGCATGCTAACCTCTATTTTCTCTCTAGTAATGAATTTAGTCAAATACTAATTTTTAAATTGTTTAGTACACTCAAATTATACTTAAAGACCATATACTCAAATATTATATTTGTGTACGCTAGTTAAAGAGTATGATACAAACTTCTTTTTGAAAATCAAAACCTCGCATTTTATTGTAAATTTCTAAAGGCATACAATCGTTTATGATGACGTGCTTACCTGTATATATCAAAATTCAAGCAAGTGTTTTCTGAGTTATTAAACTTTAAGTACTAAGAATAATAGTATAGTAAGTGCATGATAATAGGTTAAGAAAATATGCGGGCTGTGGCAATGGTGAAAATTATAGTAATTAATATTATTATTTTTTTTTAATTAACAGTATAATAAGTATAATTAAATATTATATGTATACATAATATATTTTTTGTAAAACCATTATTAAGGACTATTATCATTAGTTAGTATATACATAAAGTTTAATAAATCAAAAACTACTATTGCAATTTTCAATTTTGATGCGTCAAAGTTTTCAAAATTCTAATAGACATTTACAATAAAGAAAAAAGTTTTAATTTAAAAAATTAATTTGTACTGCCACAGAATATTCCTTTAATGATATTATATTCTAATTATTTGAAAAATATACAAACATGGGGTATTATCGAAGAAATAGGAAGGGAAGACATGTTTGGTGAATAACCGTGTACTTAGTTTTGTATCATTATTATATTTCACATGCATTGTTATAATTATTACCTGGTAAGATTTATAACGTTTTATCTTGTGTTCTTCTAAAATGTTTAAAAATGTCTAATACATATTCAAAATAAAACATTAAATATTAAACTATATTTTAATTTTATTAATTATAATTAAATTATCGATTCATATGTGCACGTTAACCATGTATCAATTAGGCATTACCTGAAACATTTTATTGGGCATTTTTCAATACGATATTCTCAAATTCCTTAGAACGATGAACAAATTAAAAATTCGTATAATACCAATGATAACACAAAACAAGGTACAATATGTAAATGAAAATGCAAATAGTATTCAATCATGCTGGATACCAGGTCATTCTTGTATCAAACAAATGAGATAGCTGAAAACAATGCAGTTATTGATTCATCAGCAAAATTTATTTAGGTATTAGGTCACAATGAAACTCTGATAACATATTAGGTATCTCTAATCTGATACAT
>NC_042494.1:6169341-6178163 GCF_005508785.2 Acyrthosiphon pisum
ACCTATAGAATCCGTGATACACCGAAAAAAATACGTCTACTGCGCGTCGTACCGACATCGCACCTTCATACGTTACAATGTTTCATAATTGTTTATACATATTAGAATTTATAATCAATGATTACCTTTTACTTTACGGATATAGTACCATATTATTATTCATGTTGATAATTTTTTCAAATAAATAACATTTTTTAATATCATGGAAATTCATAACCACCACAAAAAAAATCATGTGAAATGATATATCATTGAATAATCGCATTCCTTCAATCTCGTCGTTTTAACTGAGCGCAGATATAATATTATTATTATTATTATTATTATTATTATTATTATTATTATTGTATAATGTAGTACTAGCAGTTTTCTCCCCCAGTCAACCATTGACGACACTGCAGCACTCGTGGCCGAGTGTTTTATTGACTCTGTAACGATCGCACCACTCTACGTGCTGTCCGACTTCACAGCGGTCCATGTACACTGTACAGGGTGTATCATAAATAATTGCAATATGTATATTATAAACTTAGGTATCAAACGACTACATTTTAAATTAAGTAACATCAAATTAATGTCATTAATGAACTAAAACCAACACGCCACGTCTGTCGTATTAGGTACGCGTGAATATTTCTGTAATATGATATTATAATATATAGGTAACAGACTATCACCGGTGCAAGCACTAAAGTTTGTTTTGAACACGTGTACAGAAAAAGTATGAAATTAAGTATTATGTACTATGCGTGGTGAATAGGTTTCTGGTCCAAAGACTCGAAGTTAATCGCGAATAAAGTTTATGAAAGTTATCAAAACTCCAGTTATTTCTATCCCGGCCATATCGACGCAGGCACCGTCGTAATAACATCATAGTGACACATTCAGAGTATAATATTAAAATAACAAGACGTGTAATATTTGCATATTACGCATGACTGTCGTGCGCAATACCAAGTGTATTTACAAAGCTGTACTCGTATATTATTATGGTCTAGACAGTATTCGGAAGACAGTTTACTCTGCCTACCCACGTCTTAAAAACTCAATTTCCCATACCCCACTGCAAGCACGCCAGTTTAGCCTAGAGCGACTTTATAGGCTATACCGCGCAATTGCAAACGATTCTGGTTAGTATTATTGTTCCGTCAAAGAACGTACGCAAATAATCGTATCTAATAATGAAAATAGGTATGATAAATTATTGTCGTCTGATATCGAATTTCATCGTTTAATAGGTCGATAGGAATTATTGACTATATATAGGCGGAACTTCTTAAGCGTCGCGGGCTTTGTAACATATTATATTACAATGTAATATAGTCAGTTGAAATAATAAAATCGTTTGTTAGTTTTGGTTTCCGGATGTTTCTAGGTAGATACCTATATGCGTACATACTTTTAGCATACAAAATATGTACGGATCCATATAAATAAACATTGGCGTTTATAATAAAGACAAAAGCATAAACGTGATATGTATATGAAATAAAGTTTATTTTTTTGATCACTACTTTTAGATTAAGCACATTGTATTTTATATTATATATAATATACATATAATGTATTATACAGGATGATTCGCCAAGCATGCTAACCTCTATTTTCTCTCTAGTAATGAATTTAGTCAAATACTAATTTTTAAATTGTTTAGTACACTCAAATTATACTTAAAGACCATATACTCAAATATTATATTTGTGTACGCTAGTTAAAGAGTATGATACAAACTTCTTTTTGAAAATCAAAACCTCGCATTTTATTGTAAATTTCTAAAGGCATACAATCGTTTATGATGACGTGCTTACCTGTATATATCAAAATTCAAGCGAGTGTTTTCTGAGTTATTAAACTTTAAGTACTAAGAATAATAGTATAGTAAGTGCATGATAATAGGCAAGGCTGGGCATTAACGAGTTAAAAATTAAAATTAAGTTAAAACGTTAAGTTAATTTTAATTAAGTTAATTAACTTGTTACTTTTTTTTTCAAATTAACTTTTAACTTAATAAGTTACTTTTTTTTCAAGATTAACGTGTTAACTTCAAGTTAATTTTATTTCAAAAATATTTAAATTAAGTTAATTTTCGTCCGAAATATAATGCAAATTTTTGAATGTGTTTTTACTTTGATGTATCATTTTAAATTTCCCCAGTAATTTTCTTGGACGTAAAGAAAAGTGGAACTTTTCTCCTTTACGGAACACCCCTTTTTTTGGGTTTGTTTTGGGGGGACTTAGTCATTTTTTGGGTAAATAAAATGTTGGTGAAATCAGAATTTGGCGCACGAAGTTATTCCCGAAGTTATAGCTAATTGAAGTTTTAATTTTATATAATAACCCTTAAATACCTATAATGCTTGATTTCTCGCTACGCTCGCTCGGACATTAAAATCGAAAATATCCCCCCATTTGCTGTGTAAACCACCACTGGGCCACAACTGGGCCCACTTGGAGACGCGACATTTATAAGTTATTAAACGTATTATATACTAACTTTGAAGTGTCATAACTTTGAAACTAAGTCTGAGCCCCAAATTCTGACTTCACCATCGTCTTCAGCGTACTTAACTACATAAGTATCAAAAAAATGTAAAAAAAAAAGGTGTCCCGTAAAGTAGAAATATACCAGAAAAACTATCTAACAAACCATATTATGTGTCTGGAATTTTTTTTTTTGCAAATTAGCAAATTTTAACTTAACACTAAGTTAAGTTACTTTTTTTTTAAATTTAACTTTTAACTTAACGAGTTAACGAAAAAAAATACGAGTAACTTTTAACTTAACTTAACTTAATTATTTTAAAATAACTTAACTTAACGAGTTAAAAAAAATCGTTAACTTGCCCAGCCTTGATAATAGGTTAAGAAAATATGCGGGCTGTGGCAATGGTGAAAATTATAGTAATTAATATTATTATTTTTTTTTAATTAACAGTATAATAAGTATAATTAAATATTATATGTATACATAATATATTTTTTGTAAAACCATTATTAAGGACTATTATCATTAGTTAGTATATACATAAAGTTTAATAAATCAAAAACTACTAGTGCAATTTTCAATTTTGATGCGTCAAAGTTTTCAAAATTCTAATAGACATTTACAATAAAGAAAAAAGTTTTAATTTAAAAAAAAAGTTTGTACTGCCACAGAATATTCCTTTAATGATATTATATTCTAATTATTTGAAAAATATACAAACATGGGGTATTATCAAAGAAATAGGAAGGGAAGACATGTTTGGTGAATAACCGTGTACTTAGTTTTGTATCATTATTATATTTCACATGCATTGTTATAATTATTACCGGGTAAGATTTATAACGTTTTATCTTGTGTTCTTCTAAAATGTTTAAAAATGTCTAATACATATTCAAAATAAAACATTAAATATTAAACTATATTTTAATTTTATTAATTCTAATTAAATTACCGATTCATATGTGCACGTTAACCATGTATCAATTAGGCATTACCTGAAACGTTTTATTGGGCATTTTTCAATACGATATTCTCAAATTCCTTAGAACGATGAACAAATTAAAAATTCGTATAATACCAATGATAGCTCAAAACAAGGTACAATATGTAAATGAAAATGCAAATAGTATTCAATCATGCTGGATACCAGGTCATTCTTGTATCAAACAAATGAGATTGCTGAAAACAATGCAGTTATTGATTCATCAGCAAAAATTATTTAGGTATTAGGTCACAATGAAACCTGATAACATATTAGGTATCTCTAATCCTATACATTCAAAAGTGGTAAATTTAGCGATCTTTACGTACAAAACTTCACTTTTAAAAGTATTCGAATACGTATTCTGAATACTTTAATTCTCATTTATTCGAATATGTATAAAATAAAATACAAAATAAAAGTATTCTTTACATGACTGGCAAAAGTCATATGAACGTCCAAGATACTAATCCCTTAGTAGTTATAATAATTTTAGATACATAATATTATATAATAATATATGGGACATGGTTCTTGAAAATTTGGCGTCGTGTTTGTGCACATCAACGTCTTAAACTGTTTATTGTGTGATGAAAACATGTCAGACAAATAATATTTTGTTGCAAGATATGAGATAATTTTTTTTCCATGTAAAATTATATTTTTCGATATTGACCAATATGGTGATTAACTTACAAAAATAAATTATCATTTTCTTCTTCGTATTGTCTCTATGATGGTTATAAATTAATAATTACTTAATGGTACTTGTAACTTTACAAGTAATTAAAACTGTAGAAATAGTTAACATATTTAAGTATTATATTCTGGGAATATGGTAGGTACTTAAAACTAAAATAATTTCGTCCTACTGAGTTTCTAGGAAAAATTATTTATACACATTTAGCCAGTATCTAACGATTTCTTAAATTTGTTCATTTTTAATAGTTGTGTATTACCTATAGTATTATTAATATTATCTATATGATACCTTATTTTTGTAGGTAATAAAGTCTATAATATTTGTATGATATAATTCTCTGGAATATGAGTGTAATTAAGGGACTAGGTTATAACCAGTCATACGAAATATTAATTGAGTCTTGTCATTGTAGATGAAGTTTAAAAGTTAATTAATGATTATAATGAAATAAGTATTTTTTTTTTTTTTTTTTAATTGAGCTTGACCCCGGCAACTTAGGCCATTAGCTGTTTTGATTGTTTGTAGGTTGTTAGTAGGAGAAGGAATGGTTGAAAACACGTTTTTTGTAGGTGTGGCAAGGATACGTTGCTAAAAATCTCCAGGTGGTCACCCATCCGGCAACTAGCAACGCCAGCCGTTACGTACGCTCAGTGCGTTTCCGCAGTTGAGTGCACGCACTGCGCCACACCAAGCCACAAGTATTTTGTATATACATATGTAGATACTCATTACGTGAAATTCAATTCAGAGTCTAATATTTATTTTCTGTACATTAACATACGTTTTAACTTGAATAATAACATATATGTAAACATACAATTATACGCAAGTACGCAAGTACGCAAGTACGTAATAAATAGTTTCAAATGTATGAAAAAAAAATGTATTTTAGGTGATAAGTTGTTTTATTAATTACAAAAACACACTCACTCTATTAATAATTAGAAATTATAATATAAACATCTCTGATACTAAAAACGTGAGAGAATAATGAGAGTTCCAGCGAAAATACACGACGAAATACATCATCACCCTATATCAAACAAATAGTATTAATTTAAGACATTTTCAATTAAATTATTATACTATATTATTAAATAATCTGTATATGTAATTTTAAAATACGTAATTTAGACTGTTTAGGTATCGTTTGTTTAATATAATGAAAGGGAAAACATCGAATTAGATTAATATATTAGTGTAAGACAAAAAATACATTTTTATTTTATTTTATTGAGGTTAAAACCCGGCAACTATGGCCATTAGCTGTTTTTTTGTTGTTTGTAGGGAGGGAACCGGTTGGAACGGTTGGTTGAAACACGTGTGTTTTTTAGGTTTGGCGGAATTTCAATTAGGCACCTGTAGATTTCTGCCATGCCCGGTCGGGGGATGGCGGCTTCATTCTCTAGACAGTTGCCTGCCTAGAGAGAGGAGCTACCCGTGGTCGAAATTTGAACCGGCGGCGGTACGCGTTGGAACCGATGCCGTAGTCCACTCGGCCTTTACGCCCCCCTCCCAAAAAAATAAATAAATTTTAAAGATGTTATAATAAATCATATTTGAAATTAATGAATTTTGTATTTTTTTCAGCCAATTTTTGTTAATTCATAATCTAAAAATACAATACTTTGCAATTATGAACACTTGTATGATAATTAATGATAGTAATATTAAGCGAAAACATGTTTATACTTTATAATTATAAGTCTTTTCATTCTTATAAATGAAAGTGCATGCCATATCCATATGTATATCTGATGTATTTATTATCATACTTTTATATATTTTGCAAAATATATACGCAAATCCATAGTTTATAATATGTTATATGTTATATATTTTTAGGTACAGTAAGTAGGTATTTATATATTATACCACAAACCACCACGGAAACACTTGGTTTTGTAAACATAAATTATATTTCAGACATAAAAACATAAATACTTTGAATATTGATTTACCGTTGAGACGTTTGAGTTGACACCGATAATATAATTAGAATAATTCGATGACGACAATCATTTAGGTAGTAAACAATCACAAAGCCAAATGTACGTAATATATAATTGATAGGATATCAATTAAATCATATTATAATGACTTCTACAGAATAGGCACATATAAAACATAACTAATGATCATATAGAAGCTCGTATGATTTATTTTAAAATGGTTTTTTTTAGAGAATATGCTTAAACGTTGAAGTGAATAGAAATATTCACTTGATGGAATGTGGACTATAAAGTGCAGCTTTATTTGAAACTTACTTATCACATTCCAAGAGCAACAGAAAGCAAAGATTTGAAAATAGTTAATGAAATTTTATATCAAATGATCAAAGTCACAGCTACTTCGAATTAACAGAGTGTAAAAACATGTCTTAAGGCTGAGCAACTATCGTATTCAATATACTATGATGCCTTAGCTATAATGTATGAACATAATATTTAGCAAGAAACTATGTTAATATCCCTCCAAATGTATTTAATTTAAAAATAATTTTATTGTACAATTAAAAGTAAATCAACATATCAAACTGATGTTTTTACTGTCTGCGGCGTTATTGAACGAATTCATTTATTTGTTGATGTATTTATGATATTTACATTGAGAAAAACAAAATACTCTAAGTGTTTAAAATATTTGCGAATATTCTAGATATTCATTAAAATATTCATATTTGTAAAAACTAATATAAATATTTTATAAATGTATAACACACATTGTAATAATCACACAATTTATTCCTTAAAATAATAAATATAATATTTTTATATAAATAATATTTATTAAATATATATATTATATACACGCACACAGGAATGCTCACTCTTATTTTAACCTTTATTAACACATTCACTGAATTTTTTGTCATTGGAATTTTAAGTTTTCTTAAAGACCATATTTTTGCTAGGTACTTATGTTTTTATAGAGCCTAAGGAGTGATATAAACTTTCTTCCCAAAAGACAACCAACTTTTCTGTAAATTATTCAGATAGGCTTTTGAACTGTCCTATGTAGGTAGGTATCTAAATTTAAATTTGATCAATCATTTATTCAATATATTTTACTCTATGTGCTAAGGTGTGATAATCAGTTTAAATATATGGGGACTATGGTGATTTGAAAATGATAGTTACTAATAATAATATAGGTAAGTACTACTTTTAATTAGTGACAAAAACAATTTCAAAAAATCTATCTGCTAAAAAAATGTACAGTAAAAAGGGGGTTCTCATTTGAAAATAATAATTTCACATGAAACAACAATATTATAATTTAAGTCCCGCAATGTGATCCGACAGCGCTTTATTATGTTATTTACACCACCCTGCGTATAATTCTGATTATTATAATATTATCACACTAGTTTTTCCTTATCAAAAACTATCTTAACACCGGAAAAACTCCAAATATGTATACACCACAATCCACATGCAGCATCCACTACAACCAAGAAATTGGTAATAATTTTAATTACCTAGAACTTGGCGCCGCTTCACCACCGTTGCTCTATATCTATTCACAAAGTATAATCAAAAGTGAAAGTCATATCCCATTATCACATCGCTTCATAAGACGCCAACAGTATCTCATTTTATTTTCAGAAAACACGTATACAGAGCTATCAAAAGAGCAACAACAATTAACCAACTAGTAATACTGATCCTAATACAACTAGTTATTTGATTTTATTTAACACGACGGGCTGAATTCCAATTAAAATACAATACAGTATTTGGTATTTATATTTTGCGAAACTATTCATACGAATATAATATAATATAATATAAGATTTTAACTTCACTCACCGTTCCAAAAATTGCCACCACCACAAATATACAACCCTACAAACAGAACATGTGTCCATAGATAAAAAAAAAATGGAAATATTATATAAGATTAAAAAAAAATGAAAAAGAAATTTGTAATTTGCTTAAAGTAACATAGTTAATTAAAGCAGGAGCAGGAGGTGTCTAGATTGGTCTGCCAGACACAGCGAGTGAGAGGTTCATTGTTTTGGTGTTATGTAGCAGTTTACCACAGATTTTGGTCTGTCCTAAAAAAGAAACATAGAAAATATTAACATTAGTAAATCGTATTGTATAAATTAATTAGATATTTTGAATTAACATTTAACATTCTTACAAATTATATATATTTTTAAATACATAATATTATTATATTTATTTATATAACATTTTTATGAACAACCTAGTCCAACACACTATTAAAATAAGTCGCCATACCATTTTTCCACAAAATACGGTCTGAAGTCTTCAACAACGAAATCGTAAACTATTGATATAAGTTTGCACCTATACATCTAAAAAAAAAAAAAAATGTTTTTATAAAAGCTTCTTTGACCAACCCATTCATTTTTCCCTTGTTCTTATATTCCACAGGATATAATTCAACAAAAAAATTTTATAATTTTTACGTTAGTCATAATCATATTATATACTCTGTGGCTTATTGGAGAGTATACGCTGGGATGACATACGGTGTATACAAATCTCTAATTTAAAATGTAGTAATGTGTATATCAGTAAATCACAACGTGTGTACGTTGAGATGACGTGATACCCGCATGTGTTGTCTCCGTCTTACAAGTGCATATATAACAGAAAATTATACGCAAAGCAGAACAC
>NC_042494.1:6178269-6179608 GCF_005508785.2 Acyrthosiphon pisum
TTAATAATTTTTCAAAAACATTTATAATTGCAACTCGTATAATATATAATTTAAAACTTAATAAAATATATGAATATACACAAAATTATGTTATCAAGAAAAATAACAGAAATGTTTGTGTTTTTGTATTTGATTATTTTTATTTTATGCTGACATTTTTTTTTTTTTAATAGTAATATTTACGTATAAACAAAAAGTTTCAAAATGTTTTTAACTTGATAGATTTTTTTAAAATCAACTGAGAAAAGCTAAGTTATTTCAACTGTAAATTAAACTAGTTAAGTTCATAAGTTGATTAGAAAATAAACTAACTAGTTAAGTTAAAAAGTTAAAAAAAAATGAACTTTTTAACTTAACTTTAACTTTTTAACTAGTTAATGCCCACCTTTGCGTCCTCTTAATTGAAGATATTATGTATGCTGTGGGTATGCGAGATAAAGATTCACGATCGTGACAATATGCCACGTCAATACCATCTAAAATTAAACATTTTTTTCCCTAAGAACTATCTACCTACCTAAAGGCCGGTTTCCACTATACACGTACACGTGTACGTGCATACAAATCCTTTGCTGTGATTAGTTGGTTAGGTTAAATAACCACACGATTAACCACGATACCGTGTTGTTGGACATAGCTGAGTATTTTTCGTGTAGGTACACGGCCAACGTGCATAGTGGAAACCCGCCTTAAGAGGATATAAATATTTCATGTAGAGGTATAACAATATTTTAATATTTTATTGAACGTCATTTCACAATTTTTTATTTTTTATTATTATATTCTATATATCTATGTTGTCACCTTAACAGAATTTACTGTGCACTTTCACAATAGGTACATATATTAATTATGAGTTTCAGTGGTTAAAAATATATAGCTATTTTAGTTTGAAATTTTACAATAATCCTGTTAGAACTATTATATTATTATCTAATGTTTTGGAATTTTGTTATTAATATATTACATTTAATATTTCATTGTGTCAATAATCTTGTTTAATACTCTTTTAAGAGGACGCTACCCATACATTTGTTGTCTCCGTCTTACACACGCATGACATGGCAAATTGTCGTTCACAAGTTTCAATAGTGTGCTGTTAATTTTGATACTACAGTGAATTGACTTGTTTTAAAACTTTTAGGTAAGAACATTATCTGTGCTTAAACGTTGCCGATTTTTCAAAATTTTTATTTTCAAACAAGATATGGGTATGTGAAGTATCAAAAATTTTAAATTCTCAAATCTCGCTTGAAAATTGAAATATCCAATAAAAGCCCACGCTTACACACAGATAATGTTATGATCTAAAATATTAATGATAAGTCAAGTCCCTCTA
>NC_042494.1:6179658-6191653 GCF_005508785.2 Acyrthosiphon pisum
TTTTTCTTAAAATTATTTGAAATGTATTTTAAATACTTTTTGAAAGCATGTATTTGTGTTTGTATCTTTATAAAATGCAATTTAAACGTATCTTTTACAAAACTGGGCCAAGTTATGACTATGAATAAAAAAATCTACGAAAAAGCATTAAGTAATATTTGAAAAAAATGCATATTTAAGAACCGGTAAGAACCGGAAATTAACCGGAACCCTTATTTTGTAATTTTAAGAACCGGAATCGGAACCGGAACCAATTATTTATTTATTTTAAGAACCGAACCGGAACCAGAACCGAAAAAATCCTTAAGGTTCCAGTCCCTGATATTATTAATGACTTTGGTACTGATTTTTGTTGGTGTGAGAGGGAGGGAAGATCAAAGATTAGTTAGATAGGTGTAAATCATTTTAGGATTCCTATAAATTAAGTGTAATTGTACCTACGTTTTTTGGCGGACAAAGGGTAATTTGAGGTTAATGAATTTTAAATGTATAATTTTATAGGGAAACTATAATTTAGTTTTTACAACTAATGACACAACCAGAAACTTCAGGATTAATTTTAGTTTATTTAATATCATATAGTGCACAAGGGTTTAACACTTTGACTAGGTACCATATGACCGTCGACGGTCATCAGTAATTCTCAAATTGTATACTTTTGTGAAAACCGTTTCCCATTGTTGATTATTACTACATGTTAAAAGGCAAATTAATGGTTAACTATTAGAGTGGAATAAATTTTTCAAAAACTATAGTTCAAACATGATAAAATTGGTCTACCAGATACGTTGTTGACAAATGACAACTAAAACAAAACAAAAAAGAGAGAAAGTAAGTAAGTAACCTCTCTGTCATTCAGTAAATGTTGAGTATAACTTGTCATTAAGTATCAGTTACTGTAATGCATGTGTAATATTTGAATTCAATGGTGCATCATTTTAAATGAAAACCGAATCTGAGCAAAGATAATCTTTGATCTGTCGGTCCATATTACTTATGATAGTATATATATGATATAATTAATAATTATATTATTCTTATTACATTTTATTGATATACATGATATACATTTTATAAGTATGACAGTAAGTTGAATTAATTTTTATTAATCTAAAAAATGTTAAATGTTAATAGTTTACACCTCTATAGCTCCATAAAGCAGCTTTAAATAATTTCCAGACAATTTAATCCAGCTGGCTATTCCAAGAGTTGCTCCAGTCAAGTCCTTCACTTTTGCAAACACTAATTTGCCAAATTCGTCAGACGTTTTTAAATCTAAAAAAGGTGGGTAAGTGGTTTTCGCTCTGCTGTACAGTAGGTTACAAGTGGGTCACTGTATAATGGATAGTATTTAATTTGAATTTAATGATATAATATCACTGTATAAAAATATCGATTCTGAGCGGAGACGATTTGTCAGTCTAGTTATTAGACATACATATTATAGGTATACTTATCTATAGTAATAAAAAAAAAATTGACCTATAATAGGTATCAACAATAAATCCATTAGGTAACGCGTTATACATCAACAACAAACTGTGGTACTATCATAGATATATAATATAGTATAATTTAGAAGTTTCAAGTACCCACAGGCCACAAATAATATTATACAATCACAACAAAATAACTAAAATAGTTATTCCAGGTTTTTTAAAATGTAATTTCGTCCAAATTTGAACTTAAAATGACTATAAAAATAAACTCTGCTTATGTATTTCTTAGAATTTTTGGTAACAGAATTAAATATTTACGTGAAATCTTATTTAAATTTTCAATCCTTAGATATAAAAGTTGAACATTTTATAATTTTCTAACTCAAAAATAATTATTCAATTTTAAATTTTGATGAATTTTGTCAAAATTGAAACTTTAAATGCATATGAATAATAATCGTGCCTATATATTTTTAATATTTTTGAACTGCTATGAAAAAAAACTTAAAAAAAACTCTTGCATTAAACTTTCAAGCTTTTTAATAAGTATAAAAGTTTTTATCGATAATAATTTGAAATAATCTACAAAATTGAAATTTTTCAAATCTATAAATAGCTAGTACTTAGCTAATAGATAAAATCTATAAATATAAATAGCTCAAAATATTTCAATATTTTCAAAATAAATGTTACCTTATGATATGCAAAGTACATTCAATACGCTTAGAATCTAAAATATACAAATTGTTCCAAAATATATTTTACATATATATTGTAAACTCACACGTTTATTTTGCAATACACCACCATGATTATACTAAACATCGTCAAGCTAATGAACTGTACACGGTTTACTATATTTTTTTGTTTCTAAGAGACAATAAGTGTTAATATATATTATAAAATCCCTATATTATAAATTATAATATAGGGATTTCGAGTACACTTTTTTATGCGTGTGATACATTTTTTATGAAGGCATAATAATTTACCTATACCTACATATAGTTATTTATAAATTATAAATAACTATATGTATTATAAATTATAATATTTTAGGAAAAGTATTTTATGTATCGGCGTTTTTGTAATTATTTTTCAAATTATTATGTAATTCAAAACTAAATTTTTAAGAAGATCAATATTATTAATAACACTTCGCGACGTCATACACGCATATAAACTCCGTCTTATTACCACGCATAACACTGCACATTTTACGTTCAGAAAAATCCATTCTACTCTGTAATTTTTAATATTAAATTGAATTGATCTATTATATCTAATTTAAAAGAAAAAATATGATACATCGACAATCGTGGAATTTTTATTTGATATTTGAATTTTGAGGCAAGTTATGAGTAACTTTTAATTCATAATATTTTAATAACACCTACCAGGTCCTACGTAATCTTGAGACAATTGTATTAAAACGGATAGATTAAATTTAATTAATCCAATTTATTTGATTCTTCAATCTGAATTATAATGATATTTTTAATTACACTTTTTATGTACTGCTGCATTGCAGGTATACCCTCATTATTTTTAAATTCCACACTTGGATGTGGCACTGTTGATAACACTGGTTTTCCGTAATTGTACACACGGCTCTCATTTTATCTGTGATATTTACTTTAACTAATTCAAAGAAAATTGTATTGTTTGTGAAACAATTCATGATCGGCTATATTTGTAATATTGTCTGATAAAATTATGGTTGAGGTTATATTCAAGAACAGTAGGTACCTATGTTCAGGTACAACAGTACCTACACGGGTTAAGGTTTTAGTAAATTATTTTGTTGAAGTATGATAAGTAGTCGCTTACTACGCCTACCGACTTCTATCACCCTATCCAAGGTCCTACGGACCACTCGGTTGGAGCTTCAGCCATAAGCGAAAATTCAATGAAATTACTTTGGGGGGGGGGGGGGGCTGAGCATTATATGTTCATAACCCCTATAGCCTATAGGTACCACTGTACTAGCTAGAGCCGCTTGAAATTATTTATTTCAACAAGACAATTTACAAAGTTCGACATACTAAACTTGACCACAATTAAGTACAAAAAAAATTATGTACTTTATCTTTAACATTATGGAAGTATTCTAAACAGAAATTATTATGTTATTCATTTTTAATTTAGAATTATGACCAATGACGGATTTAAGGGTTCAAATAAAGCCGGCAAATTCATAAGAGGGCCTCGTACAAATGTATAAGTCACATACTTACCCCCATAGCATATTCATCACTGAACTGTATAATTAATAATTATACAGTTCAGTGATATTAATACGTAGTTTCATCGAAACCGGGACGACGTGCGACGCGACGCGGACGTTTGCAGATAAACAACCTATGCGGGTATTATTACTTATTATTAATACTACCTACATAATTTATTATTACGATCGTTCTAAGTTATTATAATAAGTTAGTCAAATCGTACGAATTTAATTTTTATCGCAGATTATTTTTTTATAATTTATTATTTCATTCAGTTATTAAACATGAATTTTACAATTATAACAATGACTGTACATTTAATCACTTTAAAATTTTGTGGGCCAGGGGGGCTAAAACCAGTACTTTGAACTTCTGGGTGACTGAGTCCCCTGAAGCCTCCCCCACCCGATTTCCGCCTATGGCCTCAGCCCCAAAACCTCCCAGGGTGAACATAGTCAACCTGGGGGAGAGGAAATTGTGTGATTTGCATGCAACTCGTTACACATCATCTAACGTAACCTAATACACGTATCATATTTTTATTTGGTTATAGCTTAAGTACAAAATATTTAAATAAGCTCATTGTAAAACTAAAAATATAATAAATCATGGAAACCCAATTCTAAGAATGTTTGACGGTATATTGCAGAGACCTATTATAATATGGCTCATTTGGCTCCACTCAACACGTTTCAAGATCGTAGTGCATTATGGTATTCGATTTGATAGCAATTGGTCATCATCGATTTCATTAAAAATCACACTATTCCTTTTAAAGTTTTAAACGATTGTTTCGAAGATTTTCTATGCATTGAGATCAATGAATGAAATCTTGAAAGTACTAACTACGTTTTATATCATTGTATTAACATATTACGATAGGTGACATCAACGAAACTTTTTGAGTACTGCTTGTCTGATTCTACTTGAAAATTAACAAAAAAAAAAAGATAAAACTAGAATAGTATAAGTTATTTTATAACATGAACTAATTCTGTAAATTTACTCAGAGCATAAAATACAAATAATCAAGTAGGAATAAGCGTGAACAACTATCTAGACTTTTCAAATCAAATCAAACAAGATTAACTCGCATAAATCGAAATAATAGTATCAAGAAATATATATTTTGAAATCAATACATTTATTATATTCAACACCTTATAAATGCAATTTCTGATTTTATATATTTTTCAGACATATTCACTGACCGATTGTAAAACAAAACCCTGACATACAGTACAATTTATTATCTCTGTTTCTCATTTTTTTTGTATCATTCTCAATCCAATCAGCTATACGCATTTATTGCGTTACCAAAAAACAATATAAATAAGCAAACAAAAAAGTCTAGAGGATTGGAACTAAACTACAACTGAAAAGAAATTCGAAGAAATACTGTCAGTTTTATTGCTAACCGACTGACTTTGAAACCGACGAGTTGGAAGAAGATTAATTGTTCCCGCCTGTTCTACAACCATCCCAAATTCTACAAATAACTATCGTTACGCTTGTTTAATCATGGTTCATACCATATACACATGATCGGTAAGCTATTGACGTTTAAGACGAAACTGAATAAGATATTTTGCGAGTAATTTATTCAATTTTTACAATGAAAATAAATTTAAATATTAATATAATGCAATATAAATAATAAAAATCTAAACGAAACGCTCATTAAAACTTATGACAACTTACAGTAAAACTATGTTGTACTTACTGTTATATCCCAAATATAACGATACGATCTGTTATGGGTGTCAGGTTATTTTATTAAGGGGCATGCAGTCAGGCAATTTCTAGTTACGTGGTACGTGGCGTGGCGGCCATGTTATACAATAATCTGTAGGTACCTACCAAAAAAAAAAAAATCAAACCTTTTCAACGATAAAAAATGACTACACATGAAAACCAATCACGTCTCGTAGAGTTGTTGGATTTTGAACATGATTTTTATTTGAAAGGAAAAACTTAATTTAGTTTGCATTGAACTATAAGTGTTGAATTAAATTTCAAATAACTCTATACCTACCTGGTTAATTAGGTATATTTCAAAATACATACTCAGAAATTTTACATAATATATAAGCATTTATTTATCTTCTGGAAATAGAGTTTTTAAAATTAAAATTGAAGTTCATTTAACCTGCCTAAAATCTCCATCTTTAAATAAATGAAAAATAGAAACACGATTATTTAACGAGGCACAAGTTTTTCTATGAGTCAAGTTTTTTCACTAAAAACACATCGGCTCCAAAAGCCTTCAGACTTTTCTCTCCAAAGATTTATTTTTCAAATAATTTTAAACGCACGATACCAATATGAGAAAAGGTAAATATCGTTATAGCAGCAGTCGTTTATGTATGGATTATTTTCCACTCCTGCAGGCCGTTTTCTTATCTCCGACAGTGGACATGAGCATTTCCGTGACCCTGTCCTTGAAATATTTACTTTTCATCGTACGCGTATAATTTTCTCATTTAGTGTTGACACCTTTTAAAACGTTATCCTTCCCTCTTGTCTGCACAACCATTTCACCGCGTTAAATTAAAGTTTTGGGTTGCCTGTATTTAACTTATCAAGATTGCGTGTATCTCTACTACATAATATTATGTATCTACCTATAGCTACACGGTCAGCACACATCAACGTGTGCTATATTTTTAGGGTCTATAACACAGCAAGTCATGATTGTCAAATGTTATTATCTCCTCCCTTCTATGTTAGTGTTTACGTAGTCACTAGTCTGTACATATAGAATCAAGCCACGAAACCAAATTATTGTCAAAAATATAGTTCAAACTATGTTTTTATATATATAAATTATTATTATTATTTTTTTTACAAGGTAGTAATACTATTTTTCATGTATGTATTAAAATAAAAATGCAATAAAAATATAAATATCTTAAAAAGGGTAATAAATATTAAATAATAGATTTACTGGAATGGGTACAATTAAATTGTATTTTAACAATATTATTTAACTATTTCGATAAGTATAATTCAAAATCGTTTTAAAATAATAAATATTTATTTTTCTGGGTCTTTTGAGATTGGAATTAAAATATGTATATCGCTGTTTTTTAAGGAACACAAAAAAAGTAATTTTATTTGTCTGATATTGAGTTAAAACTTAAAATTAAACAAAAATGTCTACTAATATAATAATTCTAGCTCTCTTTTATATAGGGTACATTAAAAGTAATATTTCAAAAAGATTTAGAAAAATAATGTATTGCAGACAGGGACAAAACTGGTTTAGAAACAGGGTGGATCTTTGAAGGGGGGCAACGAGTCCAGTCCCCACAGACATATTATTCCACCAATTTTCTTTATGATTCTGATATATAATAATATATTCTAATCACTAATATGTATAATAATATAATAGATTAAACTTATCTGTGGACTGTAAACTCAATATTGTGTAATATAAAAAAAAATTAAATTAAGAATAAAGTGTATATTGTAATTGTATTTGTGTTGTACCTACCAAAATTATTGATTACCTAGGTATAATGTATTTAATACAATAATAACTTTAACATAATTATATTTAAAACTAAATAAAATAATAAAAATGTAAATAAGGAAGGCTTCGAAAAATATAAGTTAAAGTTGGTTTAGTAAAATACATGGTAAATCACTACGAAAATATTTAAATATATGAATCACAAGTAATTGGAAATTGAGCCTTAAGGTATCATTTAAAAATAGTATTAATATAGGTATATTATGTATAGGTAATCAATATTTCAATAATTTTAAATTTAACCTTACATAATTTACTTAATTTAAATTTATAATATGTTATGTTGGATTAGTTAGTATACAAATATACTAATTCTGAAAGATATATCAAAATGCCAATTCACAATGAGCTTCTTGCATAACTTTACCTTTGAACAACGTAAGACTCAAGTGGCTTAGTAAAAGCTAATTAAACGATAAATAGTTATATTAATTTCCTATAAGTATTCTAAACTTAAGTAAAGGACATACACGTGTAAACGTTGTGAAAGTATATATAATGATAATAATATAATATACAGTGAATATTCTTTATTTTAGATTTAAAATAATAAAACCTTAATACATTATAAAAAAAAGAAGACACGATCATTAGTATCAAAGTATAATATAATAAAATATGCAATTGTTTAAATTGTTCACACAACTTAATAAAACAAAATATCGTTTTGTCACGTCTAAATGTTTGATAACAATAAATAATAATATTATAATAGAATTCCCTACCTATTGATCAAATATAATTCTAAAAGTGAGATACCTATATAACTATATAAGTCATACGATTTGCGAAAGGATTATATTATGATTGAAGATACTTAATTTTGTATGTACCTACATTTTATGACATACTGATTAGCATTAGCGTACCAATGGGAAGATTCTATAATGCCATATAATTCTAATGAATGGAATTTAAATAAAATATCAGATTATTTCGATTTTATACACTACTTATAAGTTTTTGTATAAGTTATATTTTAACTAAATCATTTCATGATTTAAAATACATATTTCAAAACTATATGGTAATTATTTGTAGGTAAGTATTTAAATCATTAACATGATAATTATTATAGATGCGCGTGTAAATAAGTGTTTTAAATTTTAAATATTCATAAAAAGCATTACTACTCATGTCATAATACCTCTTACAGTCTGTCTAATCTGTCTTTTTATTTTTATTTATTTTAACCTATAAACTATCAATTGTTCTTATTGTTCTTCTTTTTTTCTAACAGGTTGAATAAAAAACATATAAATAAAAAAAAAATAATAATAATAATAATAATAATAAAAAGCATTAGGCATTAACATTAACTGTTAAAATTGATAAATACCTAAACTTTATTATTTGTCCTACAGAAATAAATGTTTAGTGTCATTAGTATTTCGTACAAATATTACAAAAGATGAAACAAATATTACTCATATAGGTACATACAATTAGGAGTTTATTCAATTGATATGTATTTACTATTAATTATTTTTTTTTCATCCAATGAAGATTATAAATAAAATTGCAACCTTATTTATTCAAACCATTTTAGTAAATTACTAATTACTATAATAATAATGTTATTAATAAAGGTAAGCCATATTTATTTTTTTAGTTTTATTTGCAGACTTGTATTTTTCAACTTTAAAATGATGACGAAACCCAATTATTTTTTTTTCAATTTATAAATAATTGCAATTGTTGAAAATCAATCACTTGCTATTTAATTAGTTTTTGATGTTTAACTTGCGTATAAACAAGATTGAAAATCGTTTATATTATAATTGTCTTTTGAACGCGCTACGCCCATTTTTATGCTATAATAACAATTCAAAATGAAATAACATCAAACTATCCCCATTTCATGATATATAAAATATACCAAAACGATTAATTTTGTGACCACTATATACAAATGTTGAACAATAGATGTAAACAAACTTTTATTTTTTTGGCACTAATGACTAGTGAAGGCTATATAAATCAAATTTATAATTTAATCTCAAATCAAGTAAATTGTATAAAATATAAAGTATTTGTTTCTAATTAATTACTTTTTGGAGCAAAAGTAGTAATTCTAAATAGGCACTCCTCTATAGTTACGTTATCACATGTACTGGCCTTTGTCGATTTATATGAATTGTATAATATTATGTATATAGCCACAATAGCCACATAGGTACCAATCAATTAGACAAAAGACAACAAAAAATATTCATTTAATACTAGTAGGTATTTAAAATTATTAGCTAAGGTTCGGGTGTAACTCACTTTGGACAAATAGTTATAGTGTTACAAGATGAGTCAAATCTTGGGTGTATCCACTAGGCATAAAAAAGTCATTTGTTTTGGTTCAAAAGCAAATTGGTGCCAAAATTACAATAGCAATCTTTTGATGCATCGTATACAGTGGGCATAGTGTGCTCGTTTATTATTTTTTGACTTAAGTTATTATTATTTATAATTAAAAAACTATACAATCCATCCATTATGTGTAGTACTATAAGCAAAATAATTAGTAGTAATATGGCATGACAATTTTATAAAATGGCTGAAAAAATGGACCCACGACTTTTATGTAGGTATAGCTAAATAAAATTGTATATCCATGTCATTAAAGCTATTTTAATATTGAGATGAAAAAAAAATACATATTTCTCATGATAATATTAGATACTGGAATATGGTCTCAATTATCTACATTCTACATAGCATAGCGTATAGCTAATTATTATTTTACAAGTCAATTAGTGTAAATCCAATGTTTTTGTTAATTAAAGAAAATTTCTTATATTCAAAACAAATTCAAGTTACTTAACACTAATAAAAATTTAGGTATTATTTATCTTTTGATTAAAAAAAAAAAAAATGATCTGTCAGAAAAGTTAAAACTCATTAGGTAATTTAAAGTAAATTTAAATTAAAGCATATTTAAATAATTTTAATGGGTTTTACCATTTAAGTTGATTTAGTTAAAATCATAAGCTAATAAATGTTGACACCTGCAAAAATGTTGATAACGTTAAAATTATAAAGAATTTTAAGATCTGTAATATAATATACCAAAATCAATTCTTTATCGTAATATACAGTCAGTTGATTTGTATCATAAAAATAAATGTTCTTATATTATATTTAAAATGCATTTTATGATCAATGACATTTTATTCCTGGGATTATTATTATGTATTACAGATTACACTTTATATAAGATTTATTAAATAGGTATGTTAATATATATATATATATTATTCATACCAATATGCATGAATTTAGAATAGTGAAATATTGCTATCAAAGTAAAGAACATTATTTTTTTTTGTGCTTATTTTATTAGATGATTATAACAATTTTATATTTAATTTTAAATGTTTATTACTAATTGTAATATCCTTAAATGTTTTAACTATTCAGAGATACTTTTTAGTTACTTACCTTCTTACACAAACTCACAACCAAAAAAGTTTGCTTTTCTTCTGTTTAATGACCATTTATAGTTTTAAATAATTTAATAGTAAATTATTTTAAATTACAGAAACAGCAATAATATATGCAAAAAGTATATATCAAAGAAGAAAGAAAATAACTAAATCTTCTTTTATTATATTTTGCATGATAATTTATATTATACATTATTTTAAGGCCACTATGAGAATCACTTATTGAATTGTGTTGCACTCATATTTCCATATTAATAAGCATAACAAAAAATGGCAACAAGTCTTAAAAACGCAGAGTACCCATTATTTCAAATATTAGAAGTACATTTTAGAATCATTTTAATAAACTAATTAAGTAAAATGTAAAATGTATTTAATTGGTTTTAGTACAAACAATGTTCAGATGACATGCGAATTTGGTTATATTATATAAAAAAAGAATTCAATGCTGATAACGTACTCGTAATAGTGTAATACGATTGATAATATTATGTATATTATTACATTAACTCTTATAATATAGACCAGCAGTGTTGGTGGCCATAAAAAAAATTAATTATCTATATATAGCGTGTACAAATTTTTTTAGAGATAGTGAATCGCCATACAACCTTTTTTTCTGTGTCAATGAATCTAGAGAAAAAAACTTGATGCACTTGCTATGCTTATTATTCTTTTGTTCGTTAAAAAATGCCTTCCAGCTCTAATTCAGTAACAACTATCTATAATATTCTGTAAAATAAGATACAAAAAATGTAGTAATAATATAATAATGCTAAATTCAATAATCATTTTCTCAAAAGCAAAGATATAAAAGCATATAAAATAAACTATTTAATAATTATTGATGTTTAAGTTTTTTACAGTTTCAACATTAAAATTATCATATCATTAATATTTTTTACCGTTATTTTTATTTTTTAAATCTTTGATAGGTACTTTATTTATTAAAACATAAGACTACAAGACACATTGAAATATCGAATACTAAAAACAGTATTAAACAATAGCATAAATATTATAATATTTTTGTATCAATTAACTCTTGATTGTAATGACAATTTTGGAAAACGGCTTTAGATTAGTAAATAAGTAAAAGGTAAATGTATTATAAGTTATAGCATAAGGTAATTTATAAAAATAGTTAACGCAGATTGTTACAAAATAGTAGACATACATTATTTATCCAAGATAATTAATATTATAAGATATAGGGGAGACCAGGGTAAAGCGGATAGCTGGGCAAAGTGAATAATGTTAATAACTTTTTGAATATTGTGATTAATAATAATGAGCATATAGTTGGCATCATGTGTATCGTATTTGCTGGGATGATGATTTAGTATCATT
>NC_042494.1:6195714-6211505 GCF_005508785.2 Acyrthosiphon pisum
GTACCAAATTTTAAAAGCTTAGTTATAAAAGAAAAAAATTTTACGATTTTCAACCACAAAATTACTTGCAAATTTTCGCAATTTTGACATATTCGTATAAATTTAAACTCTAAGCACTTATAAAAAAAAATTGTGACTAACGATTTTGGATTTTTTTTTATCACTGTGAGAACAACTTATAAGAAACCTTGTATTAAATTTTCAAAGTTTTCTATCCAACCAAAAATTTTTTATCGTTATTTTAAAAAAAAATACTTAGAAAAATTGAAAATTTCATTTGTCTATAAATAGCTCAAAAAAAGTCGAAACACTTTGAAAATTTAACCCTGTATAGACAACGCTAATATAAACATCTGTTGCAAATTTCAAGTGCTTACAATAATTATTTTTTGAGTTACAGTAAAATTAAGTTTTCGTTTTTGTCAAAAATTGGTTTTGCGTAAAAATTCGCGTTTTTCCGTTATTTTTTTAAGGTTTTTAAGGAGAGATAAAATACAATCGTCTATATGTAATTGGTAGGAAGTCATGCAAATAAACAAATAAAAACTAAAACTATATAAAATAAAAACATGTCAATTAAAATGTAATGATTTTTTTAAACTCAGATATGGACTAAATTGCAACTTATTATTCAAAAGTATTCAGAGTGTTCAAAATATTCGAAATTAAGAGATAGCAGCGATACCAACAATTATAACAAGATAAAGCAGTACCTATCAGCTGGATACATTTATTGAACCATATATTACAACCAGTCTTTTAAAGTATTCAAATACTTTTTTTTTTATTCGAATAATATTTTTTGTATTTTTTTATTCGTTAAAAAATACTTTTTTTGTCACGCCTGCACCGAAAAGTTTGGTTTTCGACCACGGCTGAAGCGTTCGAAAGCAACCTTTTTCCGTCCAGCGGGCGGAAAAGAGGAAATCCCCAAAAGTGCCGGGCGGAAAAGAGGAAATCCCCAAAAGTGTCGGGCGGAAAAGAAGAAATCCCCAAAAGTGCCGGCCGCCGCGCCGGGCGCGTATCCCCTGCACAACCAGAAACTAAAATGTATACCTACCACGGTCCTTCCAAAACATAAACTTTTGGTTACATCTTAAATTTATAGTATAACCTCCTTGTATGACGCATTAACATTTAAACATATTTTGTAGAATAGTCTATAATTGTTGCATAGATCCCTGCATAACCTTTTCCATGAACGCAGGGGCGTGACAAAAAATAGTATGTGTGGCTCGCGCGGGAAGGCCATTTCCCGCCCTTGCCACACAATATACTATTTTGAACTCGAAAAATAGTTTATATTTGTGACAAAATAAATTTTCTATTAAAAATCGGGCACATACAAAGTTATAAAAAATAGTTATTCTCTTTGAACGAGATATGATCCACGTTAATTTCCAACCATTCCAAAACTGACAAACATTACAGGAGTAAAAATATATATTCAGAACATTTTTTGTAAAATGTGCATTCTTTACAAAACTGATTACAACTATCAAATCATTTCAAAATTTCAAAATTTCAAATAGATTTTAATACAACCTCATAAAGTCATAACTAGTGTTTCATTTTCAGCATTATATAAGTACAAATACATGCTTTTGAATTAAAGCTATATGTAAATTGTAAATCCAAAAAGGTATAGTTTAAAAAATGGAATACAGCGAGAATCGTTTTATCAATGCATAAACCAGATAGGATTTAGAAATTCTTTAAACTTATTAAACACATTAACATTTAAAAGATGTTGAATATTTCTTTAAAAATTATTTGATAAATCTTGCCTTAAAATTGTTTCCGGACTAATTACAAGATATGAAAAAAATTGTATATTATGTTAACAGTTTACAACCGCATTATACGAATATACAATATTGTAACAATTTTATTTTCTTCAAAGTAAAATTTCCATGTATCTACCTACTTGCTGGTTAGTGATTACATATTATATTAAAGGATTAAAGCCCACATTTACAACCCCGTTAATTGGTTATATGCAAAAAAAAATTACACAGCTTTAATACAATTAATTCTCTAAGTAGGTATAGGTACTTCAATCAGAATATTGTATTTTTTTAATCATAAACATTCAAGTTTATATTTCTATTAGTAGCTATAGTGAAATGGGAAAATAATATTATGAATAAACCTATGTTCTGTATAGAGGGTGATTGCCACCAAGCATGCTCAACAATTTTTTCTTTAATAATGCAGTTATTCAAAATCTGATTTTTTGAATTAATAGATATGCTTAAAGAACATATTATCAAACACTTAAAATTGTTTGTATTACTAAAGAAGGGTTCTGTGGATATCTACTGTAAATTATTAAGCAGATGATTTTTCTGGATATTATGACATATCAAAATCAAAATTCGAACGAATTGTTTTTGAGTTACTTATCTGTGTGTTCTATGGATATTATAAGGTTCATACTAAAATTCATAACCATTGTAACCTATTAAAAACTGTATAACTAATAGGTGTTTTATCAAACAGAACAATATTATGTTGTCACCTGTCAACCAGTAACCACTTACCTACTTATGATCTTAAGTTTTTAACCAAAATATTTTTAATTATACTCGAAATTATGATGTGATCGTTTATAATTACAGAGTGTTATATAATTATAAATAGATTTACAATAACAGTCTAGTTTAATTTAGTTTTGAGTGACATGATGGTTCACATGCTACTAAGATCGATGAAATAAGTTTTCCGTAGGAATGACCACATAACATAATTTGATATTCGATGTATACCAAACTAATTGGATAACAGATTTAAACTGAAATAATAGGGGGTTAGAATAATTGGACTCCGCTCAAACATATTATAATGGCTTTTGGAGAAGCCAACCTCAAATAAACTCAATATTGTTAGAGAATCACAAATTAAAGACTTGATTGAACAACTATTCTCCAATCGCAAGCTTTGCCGTATTATTTTTAATCTTGATCAATCTGGTAGTTGAATCATATGTATATAACATGGTAAAATTATTATTAATTATTCTAATAATTATAATAAATTAATCTTAAAGTGTTATTAGGTCCAAGAATTTATTTAAGACCACCAAATTTTACTGTCAGTCATTTTTATTCTGTATATAAATATTGAATTACTTATTTAAGACCCTTATAATTTGATATTGTGTATTAATAATTTCAAATTGTATTATTATAATATAGTAATCGTTTTCTAATATATTGGACCATAATAAAACATAAATCTAGATTTTATAATCTTCAATTTATTGTGGCTTATGAGAAAAATACATTTGAATTTAAAGTCAGAAGTATTATATGTTTTATATTATGTTTTAATATACATTTCATTGAATACGTTATTGATATAAAGATAAAATTATATTTTAATGGATACAACATATTATTTTCAAAAAGAGAAAATAATTTAAAACTCGAAGACTTTAAACATTAATAAATTATCTTTCATTGGTTTTACCTTGGCATGTATAAATTCAAATTTATTTACGTTTAGTATTAATTTCACCCTTTTTAATCATATACCATATATAATATGTTAACCAATTAAATTAGTAATTTATGAAAAGCGAATAATTTTTCTGAATAAATGCGTAAAACCAAATTTAAACAAACATTACCTAATAAACAATAGAAATAATTTAAAACGGTATAATATATAATTATTATATTATGCTGTTTTAAATTTTTTTTTTTTTAATTAAGTGTTATATTTGATATAGGTCTAGTGGCCTATATCCACTTGCGGAGTTGAAATATTGGTAGATTTTTATGTTCCTTACTCATTTTAACACGTGTATAATGTTTATCAGCAGTTAACCACTAAATACTAATATTTATTTGTTCAATTACAATTTCGAATTTGAATAAAAAATAATATATACCTATTATTATTTTATTATGTTTTACTAAATCATTATCAGCTTTATATTTAACTGTTATAAAATAATATTCTAAATGTTGTGAAAATAGTACTAACTAAGTATATTTCTGTAATATAATATCTAAGTTCTTATTATATTGATGTATTTATAAGTAAGTGGTAGGTATATATTATTATATTATATAATATGTTTTATTATGAATTCAAAACTATACATACTTGACTTATTACTTTTTATTTTATTGTTTAATGATAAAAATACGAGTACTTTACGTTTTACAACCATAATAATCATTTATTGACATACAAATAAAATACGAATACTAAAATATTAGCAGTTCAATACCTAATATAAATTTATGTTTAGAATACATTATTAATGCATACCCACAGTCCGTTCTTTGTAGGCGATATAATATCTAATTGCTGTATTTAAAATGCTAAATCATTTCAATTGATGAATTGTTTGAGTAGTAATAAATTATTAGTTAAGTGTGTTGCGTTTTATTATTAGTATAATCTCGAAATTTGTCACATAATTATAGATCTTGGAAATGTAACATAATTTTAGAACCGCCTGTAATAAACCTCATCAACAGTTGCGCCAATGCGTGTGGTTACGTTCACGATGACTTACATACTAATTTCGTAGGTACCAACAACCAGAAATTAGATTACTTTCACAGTGGTGTACCAATTATAAGCCTAATGGCACTGCAGGTGGTCAAATAATAATAATTTAATACAATTATATATATACGGTACGTGCGCGTTGCCTCTAAATATTTGATGGTTAGCGTATACCAAGTATAGTAATTAGTTGTAATATAATTATTCCGTCGAACCTGTTTTCGCAAATTCTATAACATTTAAAATATTACGGTGTTTCAGTGACCGTCACGGCGGAAACTTAACTATATACGCCTATAGTTATTGTATTTCGTGGTGTCGGCGTGAAACTGTAGATTAAGCCCATGTTATATTACGTGGCCACGTTTGATTTAGCGTTCGGTTAAAACGGCCCCGAGAGGTGTATTTCGGTACCTATACATTCGAATTTATTTAAAGGTGTCGGCAGCTGTGGGACTGGGAGGTTAACAGATTTACGGCACCGAGTCCGCAGTGAAATAAGTTGATTTTATTTATTACTATTGGTATATTACACGCATGGTAGTCTACACATTACCCATACAACATCCTAATATAATACCTGTATAGACATATTGTTGTCCGCATGGTTGTACCTTGTAACTTGTACCTATTATACTTTACTTCTACAAAAATAAACAATAAAAATACATGAGTAGGTACATAGCCACATAGGTTTGGTAGTTGTTACTCGATAAACGTTGCAGTTCTTTTATCTTTTACTGACTGAAACAACGGGTGGCGGCGCGAGTGATTATTTTTATTTTATTCTATTATTTTTATTATTTTTCGGTATATTATTTTCTAAAGAATGTGCCAGCTAGGCACCAATTTTTTTTCAAAGTTTTTGACACACAATTCTATACAATATGTATACAATGCGATTCACCAAGCATGCTCATTCCCATTTTTTCCTTCAAATAATTAATTAAAACTTTGAGTTTTTAGAATTTTTTAGTACCTATACCAAAGGACCAGATTTTAAATTACAACTTAACAACCATATTAAATTTAATTAATCAATTTTAATGATAATAACCTGTCTTATATAACCCATTTAATAATAATGCATCTTATAAAAGACAAATACCGTATTAAGAACAAACGCATCATATTTTTAGAAACATGAGGCATTGCGGTAATATCACATTGAAACTGAAACCACTTTAATGTTATTTTTGTCAGATTTATAAAAATGTTATTCTATAATCTAACCGTCAATCAAACATGTTGGCAACACTAACGTATTATTTTTTCACCATTTTAATGCATTTTGATATAATTCAAATTATATTTAAAGAAATTTCCAAAAGTATGACTATGAATGGATAATATTCCGTTTCTGTACTCTGTACAAATTATTGATCTACCTATTGTCTATGATTATGCTAAATCTAACTAGCACGTTGACCACCAAGGGGTTTTACACGTATAGTTACTCACACCGATATATAAAATATCACAGAAATAGTGAATACGATTCCAGTGAGATCTCGTCCTAGGTCACAATAATCAGTATTTTCTCGTTAGTCTTAAAATGTAGAGTGTATTGCTACTTTAAGTAGGTGTTACAATAATTTTAAAATATCTTATTAGTTTTTTTTTTTTATCAATATTTCTTTAAAATGACAAAACTGTGTTTATGTAAACGTATCAGAAAACCATGTGGCAGTCAGGACAAAGTTTGATGAGATCTCATATAAGATATGCATGGTGGTAAACGTGTTACGTATTCATTAGTTAGTTATACTCATACACAATTATAAAGTACTACACAATCATCGTAGATATATAATTAAATACATATTGACTGATGCATTTTTAACATTAATTTTATTGAAGACTGATATTTGTTTTTATTACTGTAACTTTTAAGCAATAAAATATAAAATAGTTACTAAGATTTGTATTTTTAATTTTAGCTCATGCAATAAATATAAGTCTGCTATATAGTTAGAGTTTTTTTAATGAACTAAAATATATTTATACACATTTTTTTAATACAATAATTGTCTGGTTTCAAATAAAAAGTCAACAGATGATGAAAAATATTGAAGAGAAATTGCGAGGCTAAGTTAAAAGTATAATGCGTTAGGTCTTAAATCAATAATTTTAATTAACGCTTCATATATTTATATTAGCTCAATAGTTGCCATTGTTAAGGTAGCATTTTCAAAAGTTATTTTATTTTCTCAGTTAAATCCATGAATATCTGTGAAAATTGTTAATATTTTAATTGTAAATTCACGTTGGCATAAGAATAAAATACTGTAACATTATGATAAATTCCTACAGTTCAATTAGTGTTTTTAATTGGAACGTTGTCATCACACCAAGTTTATATTTCAAACTATAATTATATATTTTGAATGCATACAATAAAATGCGTGGTAAAATGTGGTGAACATCATCAATTTATTATATTTATAATATAACCTATATATATATATATAAGTTTTATATAGAGTAGGTATCAAATTTATAATTATAGTTTTAAAATGCATTGTATAAAGAAAAATATTGATATTAATTTAGAAATCAGTGACAATAAACGTAAATACTGTTAATAATACCTATTTCTAACCAGTAAATGAGTATAGACATATGAATTTAAATGTTGTAAAATAGCTGACAATTTAAAAAGATTAATACTAAACAGATTTTAATTTAATATTATGATTTAAATAGAATTCAAATTTGATCAAATGTTATCATTACACATGTAATATCATGTTAAGGTAGGTACATTAAAATGGTGTAATACACATGAACATTTCTTACAAGTTATAAGCTTATAAACTTATAAGTACTGTTAAGCTTTATTACTTCGTTACCTAATCGTTAAAATATTTGTATATGTTGCACACTTGTGCTTACAATAATTTACAATATGACTGAAGTATGTAAACGGTTTTAAATGAGTATTATAAGTTTTAAGGATAATGTTTATAGAACACGAAATTTCATAATAAAATACAATACTATCTTATACGTTATCCAACTTTTATAATCATTAAGAATATTACAGATTTTTCAGCTGATGTTGGAAAAAAATCATATTCGATGTGTATGAGAGATACCATGCATAGTAATGGCATCGTGAAAATGATTACCGTTTATTATTTTAAGTAATAAATATATATTTTTGCTTAAAAATAAATTATTATGTCCGTAGGTGTTTGCATGTTCAAATAATTTAGTTATTAAAAACATTAAGCAATTAAATATCATAATCTACCAAAATATTTATAGGTACAAAATATGCGGGTACTTACAATACTATCAACTAGTGGCGATTATAGGTATACACAAAACCCAGTCATTCCTGTATTATGATAAAAATAATTCGTCCCTAGAGAATATTATAATATTGGATAATATCCGGAACAAATATACTAAAGGCATTATGTAAATCCGAGAGCAATGACAAAATGATCCCTAACATTTATCTCCTGTACACATACATTACTGGTATTTTTGTCATAAGAAATTACGATGATTTTGTTTACTATATTAATATTGTATGTAGAACTCATTTTTTCCTGTAAGCAGTTCTCAATATTTCCTGTTTTTCTTGACCACTTTTTCATATATTAACTTATTACGACGGGTTTACAAATTCAAGTGCTTACCGGAACGTATCACAAAAACAAATAACGTAACAAATTTGAATAAAAAATAAATAAATGTTGACATACTTTCAGACTTCAGTATTATAGGTACCTAGGCACAAACATTTGTAGTATTCGCACTTACAATCATAATGGTAACATAATTTACTATTTTATTATATATTATTATTATTAGAATGGAATCAATGTATCTTATAATTTATTTTCATATCTATAGTTTATATTACATTTTTAATTGTTCTACGTACATGTTATTAAAAATAGAAATAATCCAAAAATATTGTAAATTATTTAAAAAAAAATACTATGCGTGAATGGTTTAAATTTAATCAAATACAAAAATTGTATTTGTTATTCGTTGAAAAGAACGGTATTTAATAACTAGATAATATATGCAAAGAGTGTAAGAGTTTAATAATAACAAAGTGTATGAATCATTGGCTTGGCTAAATCATTTGAAGAGATTTTCCGCACTGTTGAATTATTATGTGCAGAAATAATCCATTTCTGATCAGGGTTTTATTTGAAAACAGAGTGCATTATAATACTTTGAAATTACCTATATAAAAATGAAATCTGTAAATTTAATCTAAATAAATAAATTAGAATAAATAAATAGTAATTTATTTCCATAAGCGAATACTGACCTTATAGTCATTACAGCTGATGTATTTCATATTTTCATTAAATGATTATTATCGTTAATCATAGTAGGTATATTATGTTCAACAGTCATGACTTTTTGATTTATGATTTATAATCACAAATCAGATTGCTTTGACGTGTTTACTGCACGTTTTTGTTGAAATTAAAGTTATTACATATTATAATCTTGTAGGTATACCTAACTATGTAAGAAAATACAATTTTCAATAATTAATTTTCCATAACCTCTCAGCTCTGATTAAATGGTCGGTCGTTCAATGTTTGAATCAGCATAATAGTTTTAAAAAATCTACATCTACATAAAAACTTTGAAATTTTAACTATTCAAATATAACAATTCATTTTTTTTTAAAAATATTTAGTCACTACTTAGGCGTTTGGAATTCTATGTGCTATTTATTTAATTACTTACCTATTTAATATTTTTCAACATGATTCCTTCAAGTAAATTTATCAGTTATAATGTATAATATACATTGTATATTATACCTAGACGATTACATAGGTTTTAAAATAGGAAAATAATATTAACAAGTATTTATTTTGTCAAATATATATTAGGCTGTATCAAAATTAAAAAAGGTGAGTAAGTGGATGTCGCTCTGCTGTACAGTAGGTTACAAGTGCAGGGTCACTTTATAATGGATGGTATTACATTTGAATTCAATGATATAATATCATATACATCATATATACACACATCATTGTAAAATCAATACATTCATCGCTTCGCTAAGAATCTAAAACTATGGAATGTATTAGGTGCTCATTAATAAATAATTATTAAAAATAATATATAAGTAACCAGTAATCGATTACTAGACATGTATTTATAATTAAGAACATATATTATAATTCTACCCATAAATTATTGTTGTTAAATAAAATATGTAGAATTTTTCAATAGATTTTAAGTTCAGAATCAGACTTTTTTTAATTTAAATTGTTTATTCCGGAGTCTATTTCATTTTCACTTATAAAATTACTATTTTTTTTTTTGTATTAAATATCATTATTACCTACTTTAATCTATAATTTCATGATTTTTTCGATTTTCTTTTCACATTTATTGTTTATTTTACAATCAGGTCCACATACACGTTAAAAAAAAATATCATCAAAATACAAGTTATTTTTAATTTAAATATTTAGTGCGATTTTCATATTAAATCAAATTGAAATATTTTATTTATTATTAATTGAAAAGTAAAAATTAGCGTATTTAATTATCAGATAAATATAAAGAGTATAAGTAAAGAGTAATATAGTCCAAATTAGATTTTGATAAACATTAGGAATACTTCGAAATATAATATTATAGTGTCAATGGTAACACTATATTCTATCTCATCACATTTAGTTTATATTTGGTGATTCGGTTTTTTTATTTCATATGGTACCATAATGCCTACCTTTATATTAAACCATTGATTATACATAGTATGTATAATACATACTAGTATTATACTATATATAATCAATGATTAAACGTATTACAAAAAAAATTAAAAACTAAATTTACTATACGTTTTACATTCATATATTAAGCTGCATCACTATTGCTTTTAAAATATAAACTGTTAATCAAAATTTGTGTTTTGCTGCTTTATAACTTATACAGAAATGTACCCAATCGCATTACATCAATGTGAAAATTCTTATTTATTTTCCACCACATTAATTTTTTACTCAATTCCATACAGCGCAATATATTATACTGTCCAGCTTTCTGTATTATATTGCATAGTCATTTTCACAAAGATCGTATAGTATTTTCCTTTCGACTTAATTGAATCTTTTATTGTGCAAGGTTCTTGACATTTATGCTATTCTTTTCACCAATCCATGTTATATCCTATCACTCAAAAGTGTACTTCATGAAGACAAAAATAGAAAAATTAAACCTTTTAATTTTATAATTATAATATTATAGACGAACCATATTTTATATTCACTATAAAATAGAATAATCATCATTAGATTCAATGCGATTTATTTATGTTTAAATTATTAAAAATTAATAATAAAAAAAATACGAAAATAAAATAGAATATTTACCTAAAAAAGTTATCGCATTACTTATTTTTCGTATAATTTAGCTTAATATTAGAATATATGATACACAAACAACGCTTTCAAGGTCACCACTCGCTATAGGGGCCCCGTAAAAATGGAAAATCATTCCATAACAAAAGTCAATACGAATATTATACTGTATGCAGTAGAAAATATTTTTTGAATTTTTTCGAATTATAGTCACCTAATTGATAATATTTATTGTATATAAAATTGGTTATATTATTTAATGAGTACATAGTAGAATTAAAGACATGAGTGTGTAATAATGTTCTAGGGGGGGGGGGGGGGGCAACATTTTGTCTGTCTAAGATTTCACAAATTTTTGTTTTCAGTACTTTAGTACTGAACATAGTTCAAATGAAACATTTAAACAGTTAATTTTAAACATTTGGCATTTGAATAAGTGCACAATATGTATTGTGTAAATATATATATTTATTTATATTTACACAATTTATTACTAGGCAAATAAATAATAAATGTATCGCAAGTGCAATTTGTTCATATGTTTAGTTAGGTTATGACGAAAAGTTGGATTTTCAAGAAATGGTGAATTAATTAAGTTTATTGCCATTCAAATGAATATGATTTTCATTTATGTACCTAAATTTACATGATACGATGTTAACAAATCTGAATACAAGTCGTTCAGATAAAATAAAGAGGATTAGATAATTTTTTCATGAATCCGTTACTCAAAAAGTGTTAATCTCGAGGGGCCAAAAGTAAATTAGATGCGAAAAAGATTGCCAAGGATTTGGATCCTCAAACGTATCACAACGGTATAATAAACGTTTTATTTATGTTTTTATTCTAAGAACGTTAGAAAGACGATAATAAACGAATTCCCACTTGAACAATATTAGACGTCATCTGAAGTCGGAAATGAATTCGATAAGACGTATTTTTAACGAGTAAGATATTATATTTTCTGAGATTTTTTCAAGTCCAAAAAATCAGGAAATGTTAGTAGCTTTCACTCAGTCTTTGACATCTATGGCATAAGATCTATATTCTCAAATCGTATTAAAATTAACACACGCTTTTGACAGTTTAAATATTAAACAAGATCAAAAACTGGACAGTAGGTGTTGAGTGAACCTCGTCATTGAGTTGGTCATCGTAATGGATGGGCTTTTATTTACCAATTTGAATTCAATGATAAATAATTGTATACGAAATACAATGTGAAGAAGTGTTAGCCTAAAGGTATTTTATTATTTATTCAATATTTATATTACTATTGATAACTTTTATCGGAACCCCATACGACACAAATACAAAATTAAAAGTTTCTACTAAGTATTACTATTTTAATTTACAACCAGTGACAACCATTTATAAAATAATTAGCTGAATTACCCGGGTTTTTACAGAAAAATAAATTGTGATTGTTCAACTCCTTTTGCGTGTAACTTTCCGTGGAAACAATGTCTTTTTAAGTGTAAATTATATTATATTTTAATTTTATAACCATCCTGACCGGCGTTGTCCGAGAGATTTACTTGTGATTATGCGAGCAGTATATTATCAGGTACCTAGGCAATTTACCTGTGGTAGATCGCGGACCCCATGTGCTGGTGCGGACGTAAGTGTATAATTTAACTCTAAGCTATCAAAGTTATACCAAGTTTGTCGTTTTTACTTAATTCAACCTACACCGGATTGGAAATAATTAATACAAAATCCTGACCTAACCTAACCGTAATAAAATCTAATGAATAAAAATATTACCCAAACATTTGTATGTATAGAAAAAGAAGAAAATAAAAAGTAAAGAAAAAAAAGAAAAAATTAGGTAAGTGGGTGTCGCTCTGCTGTACAGTAGATTACAAGTGGGTCATTGTATAATGGATTGTATTAGACTTGAATTCAATGATATAATATCATTGTATAAGAAAAACGATCCTTAGCGGAGACGATTTGTCAGTCTGGATATTTTATATTGTTATTATTTATTTTATCATGTAAGTTGAATTAATATTATAATATAATTTTTTATTCATTTCTATGGTGATTACCAAAGTGTTAGAAATTAAAATCCCATTTTTAGCGTTTTTTCATAATTTTTCGGTGGTTTTTCCCGTGGCATTAAATAGCTATTGAGAAAATCGAAGTAATTTAAAGTACCATCTTGATCCAATTTGATAAAAGATAAAGTACTATATGTTGACATCAAAGCACTCCTTCTGGTAGAAATTTTGTATACAGGATATAAAAAAAAAAAAAAAATATAACACCATTGTAAAACCAATAGCTTTCTCGCTTCGCTCAGAATCTAAGACACATGAAAATAATATGTACTTAATATTATAAAGCTAAAGAGTTAGTTTGTTTATTTGAACGCACTAATCTTAATTCTCAGGAACTACTGGTTCGAATTGAAAACTTATTTTTATGTTGGATAGCCCATTTGTCGAGAAAGGCTATAGGCTATATAACATCACGCTACGACCAATTAATAGAAGTTCTCAAACAGGGGTTTTGAGATTTACGATGGAAATATTTGTTTATAAATGGTTGCTATTAGTTATAGGAGAAATAATTAATAGAAATAGTATTTATTTATTATTGGTTGTTATTGGTTAATCGGGCAGATCAGGTACAAGCATGCATCAAATCGAATTTTCGCACATTGCCTACCAGGGTGGCTGAGTTGCACTTACTGCAGTGAATTACACCAAGGAGTTGAACATTCACAATTTTTTTGTCACTTTTTACGGGCCACGAAGTGCGCAGGATCAACTATATTATATATAAATGAATGTCTGTGTGCAGATCTCTGGGAAAAAAATAGGCTAATTTAAAAAGGGTTGAATTTGGTTTTTTTTAGTCATCGGATATTAGTACGGGTAGGTTAGGTAGGCTTATGTATTAATTGATTAAATTAATCCACTGTATTATATCAAAATAAACTTGGTATAACTTTAATACTTAAGAGTTAAATCATACACTTACGTACAAACAGCAATGGATCCGTAATCTACGACAGGTAGACTGCCTACCTAATAATATACTGCTGCGAATCAGAATTTTTATTTTTTTTAAGATTAATTTTGAACACCATACACCGAATATTAAATAACAAATCGAACAAAGTGTAAGTCATATAGGTACAGATGGTACATTTAACGGGCAACAAAGTGCACAGGATCAGCTAGTATACTATAATTATTTTAATCTGCAACCTATAGCAACCATACAATAAACTAAATTTCTTATTATTTAATTTAATTTTTGTGGGACAGATGGCACCACTGTCATTTTATCACCACCGCACATTCCTCTCAGAATCGAAATTTTATAGGACTAAATTTATGTCCAAGAACATGCTCCACGATGTTCTCTTTAATTAAAAAAAGGTGAAGGAAATCAGTAAATGCGTTCTCAAGTGATGTCATAACTAAAGATTATGGTCAATTTTTAAATATAGAGATTAAAAATTAAAAACCATTATAAAACCATAGACCTTATACTTATAGACGAGCCTTCCGTATACCATATTATATGCACTATGCACCGGGGTGAGACATAGTTCAGTGATGCAGCAAAATGTTATGTCAGGTTTACCACTCTGTACAATCTCTATTGTATAAAATAATATTGAATAGGTACTTATTTTGTGACTTATGTAGTTAGTAAGCATAGACGATGGACCTTAAGTTAAAGTGCAAACTACAAAGTACAAAGTAGAAATCCATTATAATTAATAATATTTTATCGTACGAAATACTATACATAGAACACATAGTATTTTATTTTACTTTACTTCTGGTACGGTCTTAAAAATATTGTACTCATTAACGCACATGTGCGCAGTACACGATGTACCGCCAGCAGCGCCCTCTCGTTCGAACTACTAGTTACTACTATTGCCCTTCTATTAGTATAAAGTCTATGTGTAAAACCAATATGTTCCCGAGATAATAAGGTATCAACAAAAGATTTGTGATATCCCAACAACAATACTACACCAAACTCCGTGTAAAAAAAATAGTAAGCTTAAAAAAAAATACAGTTCTAAAAGTTGTGATATAATTTTATAGCTAAAGCGTTGAACCATAGATATCATTCAAGTGAAAATAGTATGGTAAATCATTTAACTTAGCTTTGCGACTTTAGTTAAAAATGTAAAAATACTATAGCATAACGAGTATCTACATAATACCATAGTCTACTATCATTAGGAAATATTATGTAGTATATTACTAATCATGTGTTTTAAATTCGCCAAGCTATATGTTCAATTATTTAGCAAACTATTTCATCATAAATAATATTTATAGTTCAAAGCCGTTTTTATTATACTTTTCTTACACGGAGTTTGGTGGAATGTTTTTGTTGGGATATGTGATCAAAATCTAATAAATAATAATAATTTATTTTTGTAACAAATATTACTAATAAGATAAAAGGTATTAACGTAATTTTGATTTTTTTAATTGTATTTTTGTAGGCAGTGCAAAGTATAACGTCATAGTACATTATTATTAATATAAATCAAAATTATACATATCTATACATTTGCATTTAAACAACGTACAGGTATGTCAATCTTATGTATAAGTTGTATTTTCATTGTATTTTTTTCTAATACCTTGTAAATCATTATAACTTTAAGGGGATTCGATACCGTGATTATCTGTTTTTATCTAACACACGTGCGACATAGTATTTTAGACTTGTTTTTTGCCAAATATTTCAATTGATCTATTGAAGCGATAAGATTTCTGAAAACAGATTTAAATTTGTCGTCAAGTTTACTTGAAATCGACTTTCCCACATTTTTAATTTTTTTGATTTTAACTTCTCCAAAAATTGAAATAGCAGAATTTTTAAGTACTCTTTTTGAATATGACATTTTTAAGAATT
>NC_042494.1:6211609-6254536 GCF_005508785.2 Acyrthosiphon pisum
CCCTTTAAATTAAAATCTCATCAATCATCATAATATAAAAATATGATATATATTGCTTAAATTTCAAACTATATTAAGCACTAAGTAAACTCCTTTTATTAACACGAGAAAAGAATATCTCAATGATTAATTCTCAGAGTCAAATGAATTAGTTTTTTTTGTTATTCGTGAACAATTTATAAGTTTGTAGTTGCGTGATGTTGCAGTGACAGTCGTGATGTACGCCAACGTACATTATAACAACGTAATTACTACTAAATATTAAAATAATTTGAATGGAATAATGAAACAAAAAAAAAAAAACTAAATTAAATTATGAGCGATAAATAATTCAACATGGTTCAACATAGAGAGGGTATAAATATAATATACAATGTAAATTATTGTGTACAATGTATATTCAGTAGATATAGGAATATTAGTTATTATATAATTGTTAATTGAACAATAAATTATGTTTTATTTTAGTTACTTAAACTCCCTACTCTCAACACAAGCTTTGCTTATAGAGAGTAGGAATCAACAAAAAATGTATGTAAATGCTTTGTATATATATATGTGTATAGTTGAACTAATAAATAAATATTATAAACATATGACATAATAATATGTTTATATTAATAATAAATAAAAATAGTAATAATAATAAATAACTTTTGTGTTAAGACAATATGAAAACTGATCAACCAAAAATATTGCATAAAAAATGGCCAGCAGTCAGTACAATGATAATATATTTGGCAATATATCCGACCATCAGTTTCAAATTTCATGGTCACCGTCACATGTTCTTAGGGTCGAGTTTACAGCAAAATGCTGAAAATGATTCGAGCTCAATAAATTTTGCAAAATATGTACCTGTCTATACACTGATGGTTATATTAGCCGAAAGCTGATAGTTATACGCATACTATATTATCGGTGTGCGTATATAATATAATATTATATGTCGTCACGAGTTTGGTAATCAACGCGAGTACCTACCTATGGCATAATATTGCGAGGATTAAAACGCCATTAAAACGGTTTTCGAACGCTAACAGCACACACATATATATATATACGGTCAACATGGACTCCTATAGGTACTACGTAAAATAAACGGCCGCAAATCGATATCATAATATGTTATTATTTTATGCACGGGGCGTACGGTTCGTGCGTGTATGTATAGCTGGTATACAGCTGGTATATACAGGGAAACCGTGTATAAATATTATATACCTATATCATAATATATTATATATAAGTGGGAAGTGCCCATTGTCACGTATGATTATATTCCCCGAGGGACCTTTGAGCGTGTCTCGAGTGTAGATAATGCGCTTAGAAGATCTCTACATACATATACGCACGCACACATGCACGTTGGTTATATTACATGAAATTAATTCATTGGCATTTTTCGCGAAATATCTTTAATGGTTTTTTCGGTATTTTTATTATAATATTACGGGTGCTAACCAAATCTTCGTTATGATATGGTATGATGACCGATGAGTATTATATTGTTTCTGCCACAATATATTATTTCTGTGTAGGTATTTAACACCAGGACAGGATATGATAGATATAAACTACCACTTGCAACTATAGTGCCACGGGCTTAAAGATCATATTTAAATAATAAAATATTAATATTAATATTACATTATTTATAATACTTTATACTTTCCATTGTTTAGGATTAAAATACAATGAGTATATTTCCCATGAAAAAGTGTTTAAATAATAGGTATTTAATTCTAATAAAAAAATCGACAGTATTGTATGCTACTGTGTAATACGTCTCAAGTATTGCTATTTGGCATTACAAAAACCTACAATAATGTTTGCTTCAAACCTAATTTGAAAATGCATTAATTTACTTCATCGTTCAATAAAATGTACACTGCTTGGTTTAAATTAAACTATCATTTTAATTTCTATCAAAATATATCAATGATTGGGTGATAACTATGTACTGTTACATAATAAAAATGTATTACCTATATTAATAACCTAATTATTAACCTATAATTACTATTTAAACTTTAAAGTATAAGTATTTGTCGTTTATATTATGTCCAACCTTTTCAATTCCTAACCTACTTTGATAACTTAATATTTTATAACGTTTTAATGTTATTATTCTGTTCTTAACTCAATAACTCTAAATGAATTCTGAAATTATTCTAGAAATGTTATGTGTTTGATATTGCTACGTTTTCAATTGCCCGTACAACCATTAAAGTGGTCTATTATTTTAGTACCTAAAATAAGTTAGAAATAGTATATTGTGTGGCAAGGGCGGAAAGTGAGCTACTTCAGTCGCCGGCGACGTGTGCGAAACGAGCCGCAGGCGAGGGCTGCATTTCACCCAAGACTGAAATTGCTTTCCCACACAAGCCACACATACTATTTTTTTGTCACGCCTCTGCTTTCATCGACCACGGCAAAGATATTATGCAGGGTCTATGCAACAACTAGACCATAATTCTACGAAAACAATATTTCATGAAAGAAACGACTTGGTTTTATTTATTTTAAGCGTCACGCATGGAGGTTATAATATGAATATAAGATGTAACCAAAAGAGTATATTTTGTAAAGACCGTGGTATAGATTTCCTTGTCTGGTTGTGCAGGGGATACGCGCGTGATATGTACGCCCAGCACTTTTTGCGATTTCCTTTTTACCGCCCGGCACTTTTTGAGATTTCCACTTTACCACCCGGCACTATTAGGGATTTATACTTTACCACCCGCTGGATGGAAAAAAGACGCTTTCCAACGCTTCAGCTGTTATCGAAAACCAAACTTTCGGTGCAGGCGAGACAAAAAATATACTTTTGTTCGACTTGTGTATTATTTTTTTTTTTTTTTAATGCATGGTTTTTTATTGTTTTATTTTTGATGGTAGGACCGTCAGCGCAGAAGAAAACCACGGACTTCCAGATTTCTTCTCTCCCAGAATAAATAAAATAATATGGTTATATGATTTATTATTATGTATTACTCTAAAAGAATATGAAATTAAAATGTCATGTAAATTAATATTTAAAATACTAACCATGTGTTATGCTTATTGCTTTAAATACTATTATGTTATTTGCGTAACAAAGCCACCACAAGTTGAACACTTGAAAAATATTATACAATACTTAAAAAGTTAAAAAAAAAAACCCTACTCGTTAAATGTCCAAACACTGTATAAAATAGTAACATATGATATTTTCGTGTGTAAAAGTCATTATTATGGATTCTTAATCGAATGACAATTATTAATTAGTCATTTATTCATGTAAATTGATTACAGTAATTACAGATTTGTGCTCAAATTTGTTTCATATAGTATATATTTGTCTTTTGTACGAATGCTACAATCGTTCTATGGCTTTAATTACTTTATAGGCATTACCAGATTTAAAATATGTATACCTACTCGGGTTGGTTGAATCAAGCAAAATGCATTTTAAACCTTTTTATTAAATACAACGGTAATACGTTTTTGATGAAGTTGGTAGTTACTCACTTAGACCAAATAAATCTAAAACTATTAAATAATGCGTTAATGCGTATTATTTCTAACCTTTCTTATACTTGATCTTACATAATTATCGTTACTTATTATATTAGTGACTTCTTCGTTGAGTAATGATCACGATAATAGACCAATGCATTCATTTATATCATTGCAGGTATTTTTTCTTAATAAAATAAAATTAAACTTAACTGTGTACCTACCATTAAAAAAATAATGGGATTAATAAGAAAACCATCTGAATAACAATTTTCTTGTGCAATCTACCAACAAGCCATTGTGAATGGTTATATTATGTGACTTCTTTAATTTATTATATATTTATTAAAATATGCACAGAAAAACACACATCAATGATACCCGTAGATGGTTTTAACGCTCGTGGAAAAAACGCTTGTAATAAAAATTATATGGAACATAAATATATATATAAAAAAAATATACATAAAAAAAAATAAGGTATGAATACATATCGATTTTCTCACACCCACTATTAGGGACACACTTCCGGTGAGCGCATCAATATTTATACGCACAAGTCGGCCGTATTTAATTTCCCCCAATGTCGTCATCGTCAGTATAGATGAGCCCCATCGAACCCCAATAAATTTGAAATGTCAATACTCTTGTGCTGACATTTTTTGACTGATATATTTTAATAACAATATTATATCACTACTAAAGGACTCTACCTCTAAAACTTTTCACCCCGTCACTACTAGTAAGCGTATTCAACAAAAAGTTCGACGCATTACGGCGTTCATGGCTTGTACTTATACCACGGTGGGACTTGACAAATTTCCATTTGAACCGCAGGATAGTATTTAGTTACCTTCTTAATGGAAACACAAACCTATACATATTTGTTTACGAAATATGGGTGCATGCACAACTACTGATGATATTATTATTTATTCATAATTATTCATCATTTGGCTAGGTACATAAAATAATAATTTATACGTTAAGTGTGTTCTTTATAAACCAAAGAATTGTTGACTTAGGTTAACATCATACAATATTATAAACTATATACATATTATAATTCCAGCAAATACTAAGTAAAATATAATATAAATATTACATTTTTTATTATTGCAAATCACAATTAATAATACGATATTATAAATAATATGGTAGTTAAAATGTTTAAATTTATTCTATCAGCTCAATACACGATTATTATTTTTATGTTTTTTTTCATTGTCTCCAAGACGAATAAAATATTATATCCTCAACCTTTTTTGTAGTAGATTCGTCTTACTTAATTAAGTCTTTCTGATATAAAGTGAGACAAAAGTAACAAAACCCAAAAAGTTTTTTTGTTTTTATTTAGATCACAATATTTACAATAAACGGTCATTGATTTTCTTTAATTCAATATTTAAAAAAAGTAGTTTTTTGTAACTGAAATTCTAACTATTCACTTATTTGCAGATTTATAGCAAAATCTTTTTTTCCAATTAAGTACCTACTTTATTTTTCTAATCTCAGGAAGATAACGCGATGACATTACAAACAATTTATGTATTTACGAAATCCAATTTTTACTTAAAACATAACGGGATGTATTAGGAACATTAATCAATCTTTCCAAATTTAGTTGTTAAGTTGATAACAAATTGTAAAAAGTTTAGCCTTAAAATAATGGCTTGTTTAATAACAAAGAATTAAAACTGAAGACTACTTTGTGAAAAACTTGATATTATAAAAATAACATCTATTTATAGATCACGCAAAAATAGCAGGTTTACGTAAGTTCTGTAAGTCTTCAATTTAAAGGCATATTAATTATAATATACATTTTATTACACCCTATATTATTACTACGATGTAGAGGAGAAGTTTGGTTTCATTATTCAGTGAGTGATATAAACGATCAACATGGTTAGGTATATACACAGTAAGGCAAATTATATTGAACCGAGACATCTAAATTAATGATATTGTGCATTATAATATGACGTACCCGTTTTAGTAATAATATCAATGCAATAATATGTCACTGCATAGACATAGACATATAGAATAAATTAAACTAAATTTACACGACTATATTATATTACTGGTGCTGATTAATTCATTATATGTATCAATGTCACACCTATAAATGGAATTCGAGGAGCCACGAACATTCTAGATGAAAATATCAGTCCATGATTTGTCGTGGTCAAGTTAATTATAATGTGCAATATACATTGTTCCTGAAACCGTATAATATCGGTTTAATATTATACCTACTATACGCACTATACAGTATACATTATTATTATTATTATTATATTATACCACATGGAAGATATGTCGTCCCTCGATAATTCGTTAAAGGCTGTAATACGTTTTCTTCAATCCCTCTGGACAAAACATTTCAAATATTTTTTTTTATAAAATGCAAATACAATAAAATCACAAATATATTATGTATTAAATTCTAAAACTAAAACACGATGCTACATAAACATGGAGAATCAATACAAATTGTACCTAAGTAACTACAAAAATAAAAACCCGAGAGGTTTGCCTGCTGCATAGCAGGTGTCAAGTATTCCTCGTCATTGTGATGGATGTGTTAAAATTGAATTCAATGATTAATCATTGTATAGGAAAAACGATTCGGAGCGAAGACAGTCCATCGGCCTATATTGTATTATACTATACTTATGTAAATTGCTATTAGTAACATGGTAGGTACTAGGTTTTATTTTACAAAAACAAATATCTTTCTACCCAACTAAATATTTTGAAAATTCAACTGTGTATAAATAATATTATGTAATAACTAATAATATACATAGTAACGTAAGTTTAAAGTTCAAATGAATAATATTTTCTGAATTACAACAAAATAATTTTAAGTTTAAACTTTAAATATCCAATAATTTTATCAACATTTCAACCATCATAAAACATTGAGGATCGAAGCATTTCATCTATTTTAAAATATGTGTTCGTACATAAAAAACAGATATCGTTGCAAAACTATTATATTCATTGCTTCGTTAAGTACCTAAAAACAATTTATGGCAATTTATATTTTAAAAAGTTCGTATAATACATTGGATAGGTTAAATATTTTATCTAACGCCTACTATATATCTTGTATTGTGGTAGTTCGTTCTTGAGCAGTGCTGATTTAAATATAAAAACGTAGAAATAAATTGAATAAAACATATATGGCCCACTTGCATAGGATGTAACAGACAATAGTTGAATAGTGTCCCTCAATATATCAGTACTTACTGCCGATTTTGAATTTAATTTGTGAGTGTCTTTTGGGAGCATCAAACAGATTAGTACACCTAATATCTAAATTGTAATGTTGATTAATAATTTCTACAACAATAAATAATGTGACATCGGAAACAACACGCTTATAAACACTGTTCAGTGAAACTAAACCATAATATTATATTTCATCATCTGGCAGGATACAACGCATCAATCACCACTGTGCCCCTTTTTGTTTGAATGCGTTTCAGTCCAATTCAATGCTGTCTTTTCCATCATAAGTAAAAATTCTTTTGTTCATATTTTGTACTATGTCATCTCTCACTAATGTACAAAAAAAAAAGTAAAATAAAAACAAATGGAAACGAACTAACAAAACAATGTTAAATCTTATCAGTACAATAAATTATACTATTTTTTTTTTCTATTAATTTTACAAAATATGAAATAAATATATTCCTATATAGGTAGTGCATGTTACATTAGTAATATTAAAAAAAAATAATATTAATAATAATGTTTAATTAATAAATTATGATTTCACAAACGGGTATAATATGTTGTAAAAGTATATTGAATATTTCCAATTCCCATTTGTTTTGATTTGGATAAAATACATAAAAGGTAATAAGTACTTAATTAACGTTTGAACTTTCATACCTTTTCATTCGAATGATAAAAGTTTTTTTTTTCAAGTTTATTAAAATCGTTTGTAATAATTTTTTTTTTGGTAATTAATTTTGAACAAATACCCTGTTAATTATGATTGTTGAATACTGCATGGCGTATGTATGCCAACACTAGAACTTAAGTTATATTTTAAATTTAGTCTCCAAATTTATGTTTATTTTGAATAATGTATGTAAAGTGTAAACTGTAAAACAACGAATAAAAATTATAATTATTTAATGTTTATAATGACAAATTTATGATTTCGTACGTTTTATGTTGTGGTTGTGATCTTTGAGTCCATCAACAATATTTAATTCTTCATATTATTATTAAAAAAAAATTGTACTTTATTCGGAACCATGTTAAATTTATTTTATTTGAGTACCTACCTTTTTTATTATTTTAATAATATACGTATGGCTTATATTTTTTTTTATCAAACTTTAAAATTATAATTAGGAAATACCTACTGTCACTATAAGTATAACTTATTGATATGCTCATACTGCAGAGTACTATAGTTAAATTATCAAAAATTAGAACCAAATTTATATATTATTTTTCTATAATTTTTCTAAATATTACTAGCTCAAACCGTGGATTGAATTCATTAACAACTGATTGGCGTAAGATTAATTGTTTTTTTTGCTTCCTGTGTTGAAATTTTAAATAGGATTTATATATTATCATAGAAACGATCACTCTTTCCTTTTTTTATATAAATATATGCATATATATATATATACATATATATAATTAAAGCGGAAAAGCAACAATGTGAGTTTCTCAGTTACACTTGATTTATTGTTAAGTATAGAATTTCGGACATTGCAACCGCAGGTGGTAACAATAGATGCATGCATAGGATACTTAAATTTAACACCACTTTATCAAGCATAACATAATTATCAGGACATTTTCGTTTTATTATATTGCGTGATTCTTAAGATGTTTTGTTTACTAGTGAGATTTCTATGGTTTTTTTTTTTTTAATATTCAAAATTTTTAATGGGTTCTTTCCTAATTTATTTTTACTTCAAGAAGCCTTGTACCTAAATAATAATTACGCTCAGCTGCATCATGTTCTCCTGTGGTTAACGAAGATTAATTAACAAGAGTAATTTCTCCAAGTAGGTGGCCACAAACGCTGTATCGTTTGTCATTTAATTTGTCAAACATGGTTATTGGAGCTGACAAATCGAAGCCCATCAATCTAAAAGTTGAACCCGTTCACAAATGCGTATACTCTACAGAATAACGACCACTTATCATCACGGACCACCTATAGTAAAGTTATGGGAATGAAAGCTTCAATTTATCAAATAAATAAATAATACGGCCGATTGGGTGAAAAATATGGTCGTGGGATTTCAGATTCCTAGATAATAATACATATGATAATATATATATACATTATTATACGCTTTACAATTTTATAAAATTTTAAACACAACGATTTATGCATCCAAAAGTTTTAATGATAATTCATTTTTTTCTGGTTTTCTGTTCTCAGCATTATTATAATATAGTATGATCAGCATGTCTGAACGATGAATATTGTAAGCATCCGTGAAAAATATATTTTCAAGTACCTATTCATTTATTATATTTCGTAAAAATAAACTGACTTTTACATGAAAGTGGGATACTAATGAAATTCTTTTTTTTCAACAAGCATCATGAATATGAAAAATAAACCCAATAATTAAAAATCAGATTTCTCCCGAATTCTATTTAGTTTAAAAATCACGATTGCTTTTAGTTGTATTTATAAGTATTAGATAGGTAATAAAAATAAATTTATTACAACAAAAATACGGTAAACAAATTTAAATTGTATGGATAATCCATTAACCTGTCACAAATTTTCATTCGATAATAATATTATATGACACAACTATTCAGGGATTTGAATACAAACGTATATTCTATATAACTTTTTCAATATCGGTGTACAATACAAAACGTGTTTTTCATTTTCACTGTTCCACGATAACATTTTTCAACGCATTTAAAAATGCTTGTATTATTTTTATATCTATTTAATATATATAATATTATAATACTATATATTTAAATTGTCTGTGGTTTTGTTAATGAATGGTCTCCTCTTCACGTGATTCATGTTTGTATATACATATTCATATTCTCTTGTTATCCTTATTACTTATTGTTTTTATTTTGTTAGCAGATTGAATATATTTAAATTTAAAAAAAAAAACTACTATATAATATTATTTTTACTGCAACTAAAAATAATTAAATATAATCTGTTACAAACTGCTAAAAAATTTAATTATGGCTCTTAAATTAATGGCGCACAGTGTATATAATATATACATAATAAAAACTTAAATAGCTTAATTTATTTTTTTTTTTCAGATATTATAATATAAGAATCATGTGACAAAAAGATACCGACTCTCAAGCTGCACTGTTTACTCACATCTGTCAAATGATTAAGTGAGTTTTTAATTTACCTACTTTTTTGCAAGTTTAATTTTACTATGAAGTACAAAATTTAACCTTGGCATATTTAGGTAATTTTAATTTTAGGTATACATTTTCATTTTTTTAGTTAGTTGTTATCCGACTTAACTTTTTTTCAATTTAATATTATATTATGATTATACAACGACATAGAATTAAAAATTTGTATTAGTATTTTTAATTTTATCTGTATGAATTTATAACTATCATAAAATATTACGTTCCGGATATATTATTGTTTTCTAATTTAACTATCTTTTATAATGTACATTACATTAACAAAAAAAAACCCCGGGCTGGTAGGTATTTTATAGTTTATATTTTAAGTAGGTAAGCGAATTAATATCGTTTAAGCCCATCGTTAGATAATTTATTACATAGTAGTTATTATCTATAATGCTATTTTCTTCAGTATCGTGAATATTATTTCCCTCATTAAAACGTCTAACTCTCTTGTTTAACAACGTTTATAAATTGCAGAATTTAAAATTATATTTTTGCTGTTAAGTATTATGCTGTAATTAATAAAGGCAATTTTTACAACAATAATTTTAGTCATCACAATAATATTTAAACCCTAGGTAATTAAATAAATTATTATTTGCGTTGCATTTTTGCAAATAGTCCATCTAGTCACAAACATCGATCGAAATGTTTAAACAGAAATCTGGACAGTCTAGGTATACAAATTTGTATTCTTGTTGAAGTTAAGCCAAACGTGTTACTTATAGAAAATGAGCTGTTCTGAGTTTTCTGGTCAATCGTTTCAAAATAATATAATGGACTATATTCTAAACAAAGAGTTCACTTGTTCAATATCGTTCTACAGCACAGAGTACCTACCTACTATTAATGTATCAACAGAACAATTATAAATCTAATATAATTTTTTGACACGGTCACACCTTGTCCCTAGGCACTAACCCAAACATATTAGGACGATTTTCTTTTTTATTGTTGTGGAGTTTAAAATGTAAATTATATAAAGAATATAAGTATATGTATTGGTTAAATTAATTTAAGTTCAAATCTCCGGTGATAACAATAAATCACGTCAAAATTATTTTATAAAATAAAACAAAATACCCTCTGGTCTCGGCTATAGGTATACAAAATTACTCGTCATGAAATAAATAAATAATTTGTGTATTGCAGTTTGCAATGGAGTTGGTGAGACGAATGGATAAACTGACCCGAACCAACGTCATTGACGATTGAAATTACAATCGTATTTATGGGTGCGTTATTCGTTAACTTGCATTTTTTTGTGATTTTTAAGATTTATAAAAACGACGACTTAAATTATCAAGATAACCCAGTCACATAAACATTAAACACAGTCATACAAATATCAAAATATCTACATAATCACATAATATTTTTTTAAATATTACACATTAATAGGTAGGTACTTATATATTACGTAATACATTGAAGAATGATATAAACCGTTATTAACAATTAAAAATTGTATAGCATATGATTAGGTACCCGCTATAATAGGTAGAAGAATACAAGTAATTATTACAAAATATAGTAAAATAAATAAACCCTATAAACGAACTTACAAGTTATGACATTTGGTTTTATATAAGTAGAGAATCATAATAAAAGCTTTTTTTAGATTGGCGTATAATTTATTTGACGTTGTTATTTGCTATTCGAAGAACTTTATATTATGCGAATAATTTGTTTACATTAGTTTCCTCGTGCATAATATATTTTCAGTTTTTTTTTTTCTCAAACATTCGTGTACGCCTTTTCATTTCTGACTTTGCATTGAAAATAAAAATAAATAATCGCATGTTAAATAGAAAAAATATGTATTGCTGTTAAGTTAAAAGAGTTCAAAGAGTAAGATTTAAACAAAATATCACTCCGTTAGATGCTAAATATTTATATTGTTACAAATTATTCTACGAATAAATCACAATTTGCAATGTCCCATACCATTGATCTAAGGTTCCTCTTAATAAGCACAATTTTAAATAATACAATATACTCTCATTTATTTGCCATTAATTTGAAACATTTGATGCATAATATTATACATATTATATAAATGTACCATAATTTTAGACCATCGTAACCATTTTATTAAAATTCAAATCTATGTAAATTATTTTATTTAATTAAAATGATAATTAATATTTAAAGTTTTAACATATTTAATATTTTAATAAATGTTATCAGTGACTACTTACTTATTATATTAAACTCTTAATAATAAAACCTGTGTTAAATTTATTTAAATCAATAACTTGATACATGTCGTATCGGACATGAATAATTAACATATTATTATCTTTACGACTACGTTACGCAGTAATATTTCTTTTCCTTTGAGGAAAATTATTGAATAGAAAAGTTAGACATATTAATCTTAGTAATCCAATTCAAAAATACAATACAACGTATATTAATGTATTTATGTATAACATAGTAAATATATGTTTATGAATATATCTTAATATCAGAATGGCATTCACCTCAATATTGATTACAAAAGTTTTGGATCCTTAATTTGAAAAGTCGGCTCTTGTCATCGTCATTGGTTCGGGGTAAAAAATGATCAGAAAGTTGAAACATTATGGTTCTTTGCTTGGTAAAGTTGAATGAGAATTCTCAGTATTTTTTTGTCCTATTTAAAATTGAACTTAAATTTTGACAAGTGTTTACACACAATATTTGTATGTTCGTTCATCAAATATATTTCATGCTATGATTAATTTTTCTAATGTACCTACTTGTATTATAATATTAAAATGTATAATATTAAAAAAAAAAAATAATAATAAAAACTACAAACGAAATAATGTATTTTTTTTTCTTAGTTAATAGATATATTTTATTTTGAATCATGTTAAAATAATTTATAATAAATGAAATAATAATAATATACATTTTAGTTGTTCATTTAACATTTATATTTATGTATTATAATAATGTTTCCAATTATATATTTCACGTACAGTACATTATACCAGTATACCTAGCTATAGTTTATAGTTAATTTATGTGAATTTATTTCACAGTAAATATATTATTGTTTGTACATAAAATTATCAGACTGAACATTTTTATTTTTATTTTTAATACTGCAATATATGCAGATTTTCCCCTAAAGAGTAAAAATCTAGTGATGTTCTAATATCTTGTATTTTTCTAAAAAATTGTATTATAATAAGTGCTACGTAAATTATTCAATCGTTTGTATTTTAAAATGAATTACAAATTAGGAATTTAATGAAAATTCCTTAATGAAGTATTTTTTATTATGTGAACTATAAATGATTCTGTTGAATTTATACATTTTAGGTTCTTGTTAACCAATGATACGTGTATTTTTTTTTTAACATAAGTCAAAAGATTGAAAATGAAATACAATAGATTCACGTTTTGATTAAATTTATGAAAATCACGAATAATTTTAGATTAGTTTTTAATTAAAAGTTCATTCACTTAAATACCTTAGATTTGACAATTCAATACAAGATTCCTCATAAGATTTTTTTTACTAACATTTTGGAAACAAGTTTAGCGTAATGCCATTTAAATTTTTTTATGAACATATTATATTCAAATTTTGATGACACTGGATACTTATACGTATAACAATGATATTTATAATTAAATTATTTTTGTAATTTTGTTATAATTCACAAACTTCAGAAACTTTAATTATTAGGTATTGAGGATCTGTTCTCCCCTGGATTAACACAATACAAACACTGTAAGGCAATTATAGTATTAAAATACATCTAGGCAAGTTTCTATTACAACCGGGGTTCCCTTGTATGGTAATATTTATCAGCTATTCTTTATTTTATTCATTAATGACATCAAGTTTTCAGTCAAATTGGCTAATGTTAGTTTATTCGTGGATGACTAAAACTTTATATGCAGGTTGAATCTGTAAGAGACCGTGTAGCCTTTAAACGTTCTAAATGCCTTTGTTAGCTGGTTTAAAATAAATAATGACTTTCATTTTAATGTCAGAAAATGTAAAATTATGTTTTTTTCTTGTATTTACAGACATCTAGTCTTCAGTTCTATATTTTTTGACTATTTAATCAATGACTCCGCAGTCTGCACTACCTAGAGTGTCCTCTCTACGTGATCTATGTGTAAATGTATGTAATTATTTACTGTTAATAATCATATTCGATTTATAATCCTGATTCCAGAAAATTGAAATCGTCCCATATTATTGGTTTCGTATGACGTCTTGTATATGTCTCCGTATGTTCCTCCATACTTCCAAGTTTACAAACATAATTATCATTTTCAAACAATTATTTTATCAGACCCATCTTAGATACTACAGTGTAGAACGTAGTTTGGAATCCTTACCATATAAATTATACTTAAAATATTGAAAAAGATCAACGTCAGTTTCTACTTTACCTGAAGTTTTGATCGAACTTTCCACCTATACAATACACCATAATTATAAATTATTATAATTATAATTATAAGTTGATTAAAAATTTGTAAATTATTGTGAACCTACCTGTGATTTTTAACAGTACACGGTTGATGATAAATTAGATTATTAGCTAGAAAGTAATTAACAAATATCATGCCGGTAGTTTTAAAATACGTTGTTTAATTAAGTTTAATTGAATTAAACTCAAAACAAATCTCTAAACCGATAATACGCAGAATATAAATTATAATGCAAGTAATGTAAGAAGTACCTATAGATTATAGAATGTAGTAGGTCCTTCGTTTAACGTTGTTTCGCTTTACTATGTCGTAGAATTTAAAACCCTTGTGTTCCGTTTAACAGTACGACAATTTTAGTACAATGTCATTTTTAATATTAGTTTGTAATTTAATTGTTGTCAACTTGCTAGAGTATAGTGCATATACAATTATCATTATAGAATCCCAAAGTCTTTTTTAGATTTTGCTGTTATTGATTTACTTGGCATCCCTATCATACGTAGGTATGCGGCTTGCCAGGTTGACGTAAGTCGGCATCTAGACGGGCAATGTGTTTCTCGTGGTCGAGAGTGGAGGTATAGGTACGACTCCTTGGATGCGGTGTGACCTGTGTCCGGGGGTGGTCTGCAATCGTCGGTCGCCGCACTCAATGCCTATCTATAATACACTGTGCCTATCTTTAAAAAATAGATATGTGCAGCGCGACTACGCACCACTCAGGTGTTTTAACCCCTTCATGTTATCGACACCCGGCATCATCCGGATAGAAGGGGGTCGCGATCATATTATATGTGCTAGGTACTACGACTTATTATTATTTATTACGTATAGTATTTCACTGTGTTACTTATTGGCAGGAACACGTTTCAATTAAGTGCGTGTAAAAAGTGTATCACTACCCGTTTTTTTGCTTAACGTTTTGTTTTTAGGAACCTGACCTCCAGGTCTTGCTTCACAAGTTTATATGGACTTCATATTATAGAATTCATCATAAATATATTACACATGATAAGTGGAAACCTATTTAATATTAATTAACTACCATTAATATGTATAGTAGAGTTTATGTAGGTATATGTCGTATATTTGACTATTTATTTTAGATACTGAGCGAAGCGATGAATGTATTGATTTTACAATGATTTGTGTTTTTTTATTTTTATTTTTGTGTCTGTGTACACGATTAGTAGTCGAAATAATACTTTGATTTTCAACTTCAGCATAATATTATTCGATGGGAAAGTGAATCTAGTTGAACAATTTCAAACATACATTTTTTTAGTTTTTTTTTTTTTATGAATATCCATAAAGTTTTATTTGTTGGGCCAAAAAGCGTGAAAATAGCGTGAAAAAACTCCTAATATATTGTTATAATAACAGTTAAAAAATATTTAAAATTACATTTACAATTTTTTTTTATAAGAATTTTAAGTTCAAATTTTGACAAAATGTATCAAATTTAAAATGTAATAATTATTTTATTGTTAAAAATGTATAAAATGTTCAACTTTTATATCTAATAGGATTGACAATTTAAAAAAAGTTTCCACCGTAAATAGTTTGTATAGAAATTACTTTATTCACAATAATATCACCAAATATACTTATTATTTAGTAATTTCATAGGTTGACTGACCGTATTCGCTCAGAATCATTTTCTTATACAATGATATTATATCATTGAATTCAAATTTAACACCATCGATAACAGTGATCCACTTGTAACTTACTGTACAGCAGAGCGACATCCACTTAACAGCCTTTTTTTTTATGGAAATTAAATTGGATACCAACTGTTTCTGTTTTATTTTATTTCTCAAAAGAAGAATACTAGGCCCCACTGAGTTCCTATTGTGTGGGCCTAGGAAACTATATTGTAATTATATTTATTATATGGGTACAAAAAACTTATTAAAATAAAAATAAAAAATAAATTTAAATATCTTTAAATCATTAAAATCCATAAATTACGGCAAAATTAAATTTAAATAGTTTATTCTTCAAGAATTGTAATAATATATTTCTGTTCTCTAATACAGCATGTACATTTTGTAATTAAATCTGGTACACAATTTATTCCAGTTCATTGTTTATCATAAAATTGTTTAACACTTCATTAGACACAAATCTATGCAAAATGTAAATTGTTTCGTTTATTTTTAGTAATTATTATCATAATGTCTGGCGTTTATAAACAAAACAGAACAAAAGTTCTAACAATATTTGGTATCTTGATTATTTAATGAATTGATGGAAAAATACAAAAAGACAAAGTCATTAAAATATTGTTGGTAAGCATTGTTCATTAAACGCTTGAAAATGTCCAACATCATAATAATTCATAAAATTACCTTTTCATCAATCATTACCTATTTTGGCTCCACAATAATGGACATCGTTTATATCTTTCTAGTCTTTAACTGTAAAGAAAGAAAAAATACGAAAAGAGAAAGCCAAAATGCATTAAATAAATACGCTCTGACGAGTAATCGAAAAACACGCATGTGGTTCTTTGAACATATGACAGAACACATTATTTTTTCCTACTTCTGTATTTTATAGCCATGATTCAAAATCAATAAATTTCAACTACTAAACAACGCCATTGAATGTCAATTCATTGATGACGTATTAATACAAAAATAATTTCATTTAAAATTATTGTATTTTTCCGAATCGTATAATTTATATCGATTGTCATGGTCATGGCGATTTATATGTAGAAGAAAATTATGCAATGGGTTGGTGGTGAATTAACGGTAACATATATCGAATACATTTCACATTATTATTACATTAGATACTCATGAGATTTTGGCGGAATTGTTCATATTAAATGCCTCTAGCTAGCAATGGTATCTTCTGATCTTCAAGTTGTTTGACGAGAACTAAAGTGGCAACTAGCAAGTACTAAGCAATGTTATATTATTTTCTCTTTTCGGAGATGTTTAATCATAAACATATATAAGATATAACTAATTAAAACATAATATCTAACAATACACAGATGCGTGTAACATATTTTTAACTGTATTTCAAAATTAAAACTTTTAATTGTAATACGCTTTACCACATGACAAAAAATTAGAATAATTAATTGCATATTTACAATTGGAATAAAAAATATATTAATAGGTAGTACACATCGTACGCGTATAATATGCCTGATCGGTCTGTAGAACATTTACAGTATTTCAATAAACAAAACTTCATCTTAGGAACAATTATAATATTAATTAAATTTACAGCACCATTAATTTGAATCCAAAAAATGTATTTAAAAATAATGAATAAATATAGGCACACGGTGAACGATAATATTGTTAAAAAAAAAAGATGTAGGCATTAGGCGAGGTACAAGTTTACCCACCGTTTAATCTGGTCTGCCGATTCAGTACAGATAACTGATCAATGATCAGCTTCGATGGAATAGCTGTATTAATAAACTTATATGAAAATAAAAGCAAGAACGAAATTCCTATATGAATCAAACAGTAATGAATTTACTATAAAAATATTAATGTTAAAATAACTTTTTACTGTTATTTTTATATTTAATATTTTTATTTAAAATATAACTTCTGAGTACAATGGTATTAAACTAACCAAATGATATTGGTAGACTCGCTACTTAGACCTCATTACATTAAATACCTACATAATACATACATTTCTCAACAATAACGTGACGTTTTGAATCATGACACAATCGTGACAAAACAAAAGGACAATTATTCCTTTTGTTTTGTCACGATTGGTATGATGGACGAAAATGTTCACCTATTATCATATATAATAATATAGTATACAAGATATTATTAAATATCGTCTACTTAATTATTTAAGCTTTATATATTTACAAACTTTGACAAGAAAGTTAGAAAAAATAAACAGAAAATGTAATTACAAAAAAAATATGCAACAAGGCTTATTAAAAATTTTTGGCGCACCTATATTTTTTCTAGACCTAACACATTAGGTACTTAGTATTGTTGTTGAATTATTAACGATAATATTGGTTAAGTCATAATATGTTGTGTAAAATGGTCAGCGTACCTACGCATAAAATAAACAATATGCACAATTATTTATTGTATGTACATGCCAACCGCTAATATCAATATTATAACTAGGTATTAACTTTTAATAACGAACCTTAAAATCTTAAGGGCTACGGTCATGATAAAAGTTTCTAGAATTTCAACTCACGTGGCCTCGGGAGATGAAAACTCAATAGTCAATAAGTTTTTATTATTAGTTTGAAAGCTTACGCTATATTATTCTGAAGCCGTTATTTTTCCTGGGCGTTAAGAGCACCCGTCAGAGTTGAACAATTGAAACAGTTTAATATACTCCACTACATATAGGTATTAACGGCATTTCAAATAATGTGATACATATAGTTCTTTATTTTGAGTACACTGTCTATTTAATCTTATATGTTGTATACCTACCGTAGGGAAACTCAAAACTATATAAACAAAATACAATTACGCACCTATATCCTGCTTTTATAGTATAGTCAAATCTAAACACCGTTGTGGGCTGTGGCGCACTCACTAGCTCAAATAAAACTGATCATCATTTACTACACAGGTATTAGTGTATTACTGATGAAATTTATATTTGTTATTTCTAACGTAATTAATAATTATTATTATCACTATTTAAAATCTGTTCATAACCATTACATTATTTATATTACTAAAATAAAAAACGTTATACAATTGTGATATAGTTGTTTCATTTAAGGCCATTCAAATAAATAATAATAATTTATGTCATATAAATTATATTGTATTTTTAAAAAAAATTTAATTATTGAAATATGAATCTGTGCAGCTTGTCGCTTGTGATTCTTTTCTCCAAATGATAATATTTATGCTCTTAATAATAATTGTCTTCGTGTAGTTAATTTAAAAATTTCCTTTGTATAGAAAACCCATCCAAAACTTATTTTCAATAGAAACTTGGAAAAATGTATCACTACTCTAATGTGTTTTTACAAAAATCTGTTGTCACTCGTGTTGAAATTATTTTAAATAGTTTTTAGAATTCCTTCGAATATCAAGAAACATAATGGTATATAGACCATAGGTCGGTCGTGTAAAATATGAAAAATATTCAAATAGTGTCAATAAAATCTTAGGTTTTTACGAAATGTTGTCTAATATAATTTATATAATAATTTTGTATCCTAATTTTTATTTTAAACAAATACACTAAAATCTATATTGGATTATAAAATACATGCAGATATTCATTTTTTGTTTATCACAAACTCATAAAAGATTTTACCCATAACACAATAATATGACACTATAGAAAAACGTTATTGAACGAGTGCATGAATGCCAAAATATCTAATACACCATCAACTGTTCCTTGTTAGATTATAATATAATATTTAAAAGTAAATGAGCATAATAAAAAATATAAATAAAACATCGAGTCAATTTATGAATAAAATTATGTGACAATGTAAGATTTTGATATTATACAAAATACAATAATAAATTATTTTTAAAAATATCAAAGATTCTTCATCCCGTGATTTATGTCATATTCTTATTCTCCTAGGTATCATAATCACTCGCTGTTCACAACTCAGAAGTGCAATGTGAAATAAAATTTAGGTTTAAAAAAACCCCTGTAATATTTGATATTACATTTACCATTTAAATTTTAAAGTATAAACCATTTAAATAAAGATCTTTGGTGTAAATTGGTCGCCAACATTATATCACCGTCGTCATTTAGAAAGCAATCAACCATAAATTTTATTTATAGGTAAAGAAATGGATTAATTAATTTTATTAATGAAATTTAATATTCAAATTCAGTTGCCAACGTCACGCTGTTCGATACACACGTATTATTACGCTCAGCAAAATTGTTGTGATCTCGCTTTAACCAAAAATTTTAAATTTTACATATACATAAAGTAATAAAAAAATACACGTCCACCATTGATTTAATTATCAAAATTATTAACTAAGTGCGTCTGTAAGCGTTTAATTCAAAATGTAAATTAACTCAGTGCGCAAAACCACCAGTTCCGTTATATAATATACGTCGCGTTATCGCTGTCGAACGGCGAGTTCGACCTCTGTCCGAGATAAACATGCCACTATCTTCAAACAAAAATATCAACAAAAACAAAAATGCAATTAAACTAAACTAAACAAGCAATTAAACACAAATAATATTACACTCAATCCCGACAACATGGACGAATCTTCAAATTCTGAGTGGACACATATGCCTAATAAAAGAAATTTATCAGATTCATCCGAACCGCGTTCACCTGATCACCTTACAAATAAAAACAAAAAATATTAACAATATAACAAAAAATCGTTACGAACTATTGCACATCAACCTCACATCACACAAAACTCTACCGATAACATACAAAACCCTACCTCAGAAATTCCAAACCCTGTCAATCCAACCAAACCACCACCACCAATTTTTGTGAAAGGCTTACGAAACTTTCCAGATCTATGTGCAGCACTAATTGAAAAAATTGGAGTCGATAATTTTTTCTGCAAATCGTCGGCAGACAGTCTGAAAATTCAAACCACCAATCCCGATGCATACAGAACATTGATCCATTTTCTGAGAGATCTAAATGCCCAATTTAACACATACCAGCTAAGGGAGGACAAGCCTATTCTTGTCATCTTGCGAAACTTACATCCTACTACATCCACTGAACTAATAAAAAGTGAACTTGAACTGCGCCTCTTCGAAGTAAGAAAGGTCACAAATGTCCTACATAAGACCACTAAATCGCCATTACCTCTGTTCTTTATCGATCTTGAGCCCACCGACCACTCAAATGAAATCTTCAAACTTTCTGATTTTCTCCATACAAAAATCAAAGTTGAAGAGCCCTATAAACCGAAAGTTATAAGCCAATGTCTAAACTGCCAAGACTATGGCCACACTAGAGCTTACTGCGGATATCCTTCACGTTGTGTTCGCTTCAGCGCACTCCATCCATCCACAGAATGCACCAAAACACGTGACACAGCAGCCAAATGTGCCATATGTTCCGGCGACCACCCGGCCAACTATAAAAGATGCAGTGTCTACAAAGAATTACAACGTTGTAAAACACCAACCACAAAAAGTAACTTCTTGCACGATAATATTAAACACAATGTAAACAATTATAATGTAAAAGCAAACCACCCATTACCAACCTCATCTAGAAATAATTCAGCTCCCCCCCCCCCCTAAAACTTATGCTCAGGCCACTTCTAGTCAACCATCACAGTCCTCTCCTCCAATCCCCCTAGTGATCTAATTGCAACCATATCTTCCTTTGTGGACGAACTAAAGTCACTCATCAATCCGCTGATCGCTCTCCTAACTCAAATAATTACTTCCCTTTTTAATAAAAAAAATGAATAACTCATACACTAATAATTCTTTATCAATTATATTATTCAACGCAAACGGTCTAAAAAATCACGTCAATCAACTGCAGAGTGTTCTATTCGACAAACGCATTGACATCGCTCTAATCTCCAAAACCCATTTCATTGAGTATTCTTATAAATCTAATCCTGGTTATAGCCTAATCAAATCCAACCATCCAGATGGCACAGCTCATGGCGGAGCAGCCATACTCATTAAATCCAATCTTAAATACTACCAACTTGCCAAATACTCTCAAAATCATTTCCAATCATGTTCCATTTCAATTACAATTAATAATATCCCTGTTGCTATCGCCGCAATCTATAGTCCACCCAGACATAATTTAACTATTGATAACCTTACCAACTTTTTTGAATCAACGGCCAATAACTTCATTATTGGTGGTGATTATAACGCGAAACACCAAAGCTGGGGTTGCCGAGTCACCAACTCTCGTGGAAACTTGCTCTATAATTTCACCAATACGAAAAAAGACAAAATTCTTGCACCTCCTGGGCCAACATATTGGCCAACCTCAGTTAGGAAAAAACCTAACATTCTGGATATCTTCATCACAAAAATTCCTAGTAACTTATACTATTCAATTATTAATATTCTGGATCTTAACTCTGACCATTCGTCTGTCATTCTCAACATTGATTCCACTCCACAAACACGCACTTTTAGTCCTAAACTTTTTACGGCAGCAACTGATCGCCTTAAATTTCATAACATCATAGCCGATGAAATTAACCTAAAAATAAGCTTAAAATCTGCTCAGGAGATTGACGATGCAGTTGACAATTTAACAACCCTTATTAAATTAGCGGCTTCTAAATCAAACACCCTAATCACCACCATGAACTCAGCTCATAAACACCATTTTGTGTCTGAGCAAGTCCGCTCATTAATAGTCGAAAAGCGCAGAGTAAGAGCACGTTACCAAACCACACGGTTACCCTCACATAAAAGTGCATATAATAAATAAGCAAATTCATTAAATTTATCTAGATATGTTATCTAGATAAAAACTTTATATCTTTATCTTATCTAGATAATATATAAAATTGACATCTAATTTCTATCTAGATAAAAATTATAGCCACCTAGATAAATTTATCTAGATAATTTATAAAATCCATAGCTAATAATTAGTAATAACTATTACTAATTAGTATATAAAATAGATAACTTAATAAGAAATCTCATTTGTATTACTTGCAAAAATTGGTTCTAAAATAGTTTTACATAACATTTATTATTAATTATGAATAATGCACAGATATAAACTACTATTATAGTATATTATAACTGTTGAATAATGACGATTTATTATGTCAATATGCATAGGAGACGCGAGTTATTTATATAATTTTATAATATGACCCATACGGAGAAGTCTCATGCTTGTATACGATTTATGATTTTACGAACGCCGAAAGAGCCTTTACAAAAATTAGAACTAGAGATACCGCTCCATACATAGAGTATACTCTATGTCACCATAGGTCACCTACGGATAAACAGGGTTTAACATTATGTTGGTTTACGGGCTCGTTCCCTATGTTCAGACTTCAGATCATAGGTAAACGTAAACCGAATATTATATTATTATATTCTATAAAAATATATTTAAATATATATATTATTCATATATTCTGTGTTAAAACTATGGAATATAGCATTTGTGTAATATACCAGTAAATAGGGAAATGGTTACTCATATAGGTGGTTATATGATATTCAAAATTTCTTTAAATTTACTAAATAATTTAATAAATATTTATTGGGCTCAAACTTTAAATGTATAACTATTTAATAAGAATTACAATAACACCACAGTTTCTACAGTACAAATTAAGTAAATTTGATATGTCAATTATTAGAGCCCGGGTTTTAAGTTTTCACCAAGTGTACGCAATTTTATGTTTGATGGGAGAGAAAATAAAGACTTCATTAAATACAGATGCGTATCACAAAATAACTTTTTTTTCGTATTATTCAGAATCCTTTTTTATGTTTGGGATAATATGAAGTTACCAAATTATCTTTAGCATGCTTGGAATATTGTATAATTATGTAAATATTGTAATAAAAATACAAATTTATTTTAATTTTCAATTATTAGTATAAATTTAAATTTTGAGGTAATATCTAGATAAAAATTATTTTATCTATCTATATCTAGATAGTTTTAAATTCAGATATCTTATCTATATCTAGATAATTTTTTTTATCTGAGCACAACACTGTTTACGAAACATTCCAATCACATCATGATATACTTATATATCATGATATACTTACACCTGAACACATTGATGAGGTAAACACCTACCTAAACCTACCATCTTCAATAAGCCGACCAGAAAAATATTTCACCCCAAATGAAGTTAAACAGACCATCCAAAAATACTCACTAAAAAAAATCACCCGGCTTTGATCTGATTACGGCCGAAGTAGTTATGTGCCTTCTCAAAAAAGCCATAGTACTAATAACATATTATATTTTTAATGCTATTCTCAGACTGTCATATTTTCTGATACTATGGAAATTCTCCAAAATAGTTCTGTTCTCTAAGCCTGACGAACCACTCGATACCCCAACCTCATTCAGACCAATAAGTCTTTTGCCTTTCCTTTCAAATGTTTTAGAAAGACTTATTCTAAGACGCACTATTCCACATACTATCACTAACAATATACTTCCGAATACCCAGTTCAGGTTCCGCAACTCACATAGCACGCTACATCAATTACATCGAGTTGTTGATGTTATTTCTACATACCTTGAAAAAAAGCTCTATTGCTCTTGTATTTTTTTCAACGTTGCACAAGCCTGCGACCGGGTTTGGCATGAAGGCCTCCAATTCAAACTTAAAAAATTTCTTCCTACCCCACTATACCTATTAATCAAATCTTATTTAACTGATAGACATTTCCAAGTCCAATATAATTCGTTGACATCGGAAATCGCACCAATCAAAGCGGGTGTACCTCGAGGTGGTATACTTTACCCTTTTTTGTTTAACATTTACGTAGCTGACCAACCCACCATGCAACAAACCATCGTAGCAGATTATGCCAATGATGAAGTTATCTTATCCATCAATGAGGATCCTTTAACTGCCTCATTAAACCTACAAGTACATCTTAACCACTTGTCTAAGTGGTTTAAAAAATGGCGAGTGAAAATTAACCAAAACAATTCTATACATACAACATTCACACTCAAACAAGGAATTTGTCCAAACATTACTCTCAACAATGTCCAAATTCCCACATCCGACACAGTTAAATATTTAGGATTATTCCTTGATAAAAGACTTACATGGAAGAAACGCCTCCAAACCAAACGACTAACCTTAAACAATCGCATGCGCATGCTCAGACCTTTGCTAATTAATAAATAAGAACTCCACTCTAAACACCAAACTAATAATCTAAAAATCGCTACTCAAACCAATCTGGACATACGGACTTCAATTATGGGGTGCAGCAAAAAAATCTAACACTAATAGAATCCAAACTTTCTAAAACATATCACTCCGACGATTATCCAATGCTACACCCTATATTTCTAACCACGCTCTTCATAATGATCTCCATATGAAAACAATGGATGAGGAAGCACGCACTTCCTACAAACGATTTCATAAACGACTCCAAACTCATCCTAATCCTCTCATAGAAGATCTTTCCATCCTTACTCTCCCAGGTTATCCTAACCGCAGATTAAAAAGAAACTGGTGTCGTGACCTTTTACAAAACTTTAACGTCTAACGTCTCATGGTCAAAAAATAAAAAATAAATAAAAATAAAAAAATCTAACTAGGTAATCAATAGCCAAGAGTAACTAATGGATGGTTGCTTAATTCACAACTTTCATGTCATTTAAATAACTCTCAGCATATAAAATTATCGTGCAAAACTGTATAGATTGTTTATTTCAAATGAAAATAGAAAAAAATAAAATAAAAAAAATATATTCAAATTAATGAAACAATACAATTAAAAAATAATAACAATAACAATAAATACCCAAATATTTCTAAAGTATTTGCCATTTGACAAAGTGTAAAATTAAAATGTCTTCTGATTTTACAATTATTGTCATAATTTAATCTTCAAACGCTTTAAAAAATGAACAGAAATTTTTTCTATTTTCGATATTTGTCTAGTTACTACTATAAGTTAAACGTATGAAGAACTTCGTTTAAAATTGTTAAGGTATTTAGTGAGCATAACATTTGTATCAACATTTATTGAAAAAAATGTGGTTCGTATTTTGTATTTTAAGTACCACGTTTTTAGATATTTTTCCTCTGTAAAGAAAATTGAGGAATCATCGATTTATTTTTGGATATAGTGCAGCGGAAAAATATATAGTAGCATACCACATTTTTTTTTAGGAATTTAATTGGTTTTGTTTTTATTGTTGATTTTTGTTTCTATAAAAATAAACAAAGCGTTACGAAAATTGGCTTCGCGAAAAACGGTTGGAAAAAAATGTGTATCCTGCCTAAAAACATCAATGTTAGAACTCAAAGCATTTGACAGTTTCAAATACCTAAATATAGCCTGAAATAAGTTTATATATTTGTCCATTGTTTATAGAAAATGATAAATTAAGTAATAAATAATAATTAATAGACTGTTCCAAGTTTCTACGATTAATTTATTTTGAATAGTAACAAAATTACAAAAATCGTTAGAGATTAAATCGTTATTATACGTTTGACATATATTATTTATTGTGTCAATAAAATTTGACTGCTTGAAATCTAAAAGCTGTTAATTTTAATATTTATTTAATTAAGTTACATCTTGTATAAACAAATAATTAAACATCTCTTACAAAAAACTTAACAAATGTATGCTTAAGAATTCATATTAGAAAAACTTAAGTAAAATATTATTTTGGAATTTAATAATTTACGTTAAAAAAAGAGCTATCAAGTGTATTATTTTTGATAAACAAATTCAATACATTGATGTAAATTAAATTTGATTAACCGATGTTCATCTGCTGGGTAATTTTTTTTATCACACAGTGGATTTCCATTAGTTTTAAATCCCGTCTTGTTATCATATTATAACTGCATTTTTTAACGTGAAATTCTGTCAATCGAACATAAAACAAAAGTCATGTTTGCGTGCTATATTATCGTTTGTATATGACCCAGTCCCAGTTAATGATTCAAAGCACGCGATGCCTACAAACATTGTATTAATATTTTAACCAAACGAAAACCACGAGGGAAAGAAGTTAAGGAAATAAAGTTATCAATATTAAAAACAAAAAAAATTATTTGTAGTAATATTTAAGTGATAGTGTTAAAAAAGGTGACTGCATTAAAATTAAATATGAATAGAGGACGTATTTAATATGACCTAAAATAAACGATAATAGTATTTGATAGATTAATTGCATTAAAGCGTTTTCTAATAAAATATGTATCTGTAGATTTCTGCTTTGAAATGTTTAATGTATGTATAACTTTAATTTAATTTATAATATGTGTATGTTTATTATTATCTATTGTGTATAATATAGGGGTAGCATGCCTACATAATATATAATGGCTAATATTTTTTAATTTTATTGTTTTGTTAAGTATTTTTAACTAATTTTTCGTTGAATTAAGTTATTAATAACATTTAATTTGTATATTGATTAGTTTAAAATTATGTAAGCGAGTAATCATGAACTTAACTTCAATATTTTCAAAATATGTTCTATCGATTTTTTTTATCATTATTTAATAGTCACAAGACACTCTTTAAATAGCACATAAAATACAAGAATTTTAAAATAATATAGCCTACCTATCAGTATATTAAAAAAATTCCAAAAATCAGAATTTGAATAAATTTATTATTGAAGGGAAAAGGGGGATGAGCATGCTTGGTGAATCACTCTGTATATAAATAAACTTTAAATCATGCATTTAGGAGTGATTTTTTTTTACATTACAATTATTTAGATTTTAAGAACAAATATATCTTACACATGAATTAAAAATAGTTTTATTGAGATAATTTAAAATAAAAAAATATTATGTCTTAAGAGTATGCTATCCGTGCATTTGTTGTCTCCATCTTACACACATACGACATAACAAATTTTCGTTCACTAGTTTCAATAGTGTGCTGTTAGTTTTGATATTAGAGTGATTTGGCCTATCATACATTTTTTAGATAATACTATTATCTGTGCATAAGCGTTAGTTTTTTTCAATATTTTAATTTTCAAACGAGATATGAGCATTTCTAATTTTTGATATTTCACATACCCATATCTTACTTGAAAATGAAAATTTCGAAAAATCAGCAACGCTTAAGCACAGATAATGTTCTTACCTAAAAGTTGTATAATAGATAAATTCATTCTAGTATAAAAACTAACAGCACACTATCGAAACTGGTGAACGACAATTTACTATGTCGTACGTGTAAGACAACAAATGTATGGGTAGCGTCTTCTTAAGTTACATAAGTTAAGTTGGTAAAAATAAAAATAAGTTTATGTTAATGAGTAGTTAGTTAAATAGATGATTTGTATACATATTTTTTAGAAAATTTTACTAAATATGAAAAATATGCGTGCACCTACTCATAGGTACTCTGAAAATGATATCTTTGGGTAAAAGTATATTATAAATAATAATAATATTGAAGAATAAATAAACTAATATTTTCAACTAAGTATACAATCTGATATAACTATAGATAAAAAAAAAAAATATTTAATTAAAATCTTTTTTTTAATATTTATCTTGTGGTTAGTTTATTTACATCAATAAAAAAAATGTCCGCTGACATAAAATATTTTACCTACTGTATATAACGAATGCCATTTTAAGTTTAATTATAAAATACAATAATATTTTTCTGTTATTTAAATATAATATAATATGCGTACCTTATACCTACGTATGTTTCTTGTAATTTTACTTATTTACCTTGATATGAATCACAGATTATATTTTGATATAAGAAATTGATAACGAACTAGAACTTACCGCCACATTTTTATGAAATTTTTATTTGAAGAAATTCAAAATAGTTTACTATACATGTTGTATTCATTTGTAATTGTAAATTATTATAAGGTGATTTTACATATATAAAAAATATTAAAGTTGTATAACTGTTAAAAAGTATATTTTTTTAAATATTTTATTATTTTTTTTTTATACTATATTGAATACTCTTCAGTCTTCGTCCTTCGATTTGCAGACACAAGTATGTTGGTAAAATATACTTTATTCTCTACCCGTGTTACGAAACTTTCATGTTCCTTTTTTATATCTTTCATATCGCGTTCCTAATAATATATCTTCATCGACTTGGTTTAATATTATGTTTAATCAAAAATACTCTGAAGTTTTTTCATATTATATTGACTGAAACTCTTATTCATCAAAAGTTTTAAAAGTAAATTTCTGTTTGCCTTGGCCTTCTATTGATTACATTCAAAAGGATCAAGGTACTCTTGAAAATATATTAAAGTTTTCGATATGATCGATTGTGTGGCCATTTATTTACACAGTACAGATGTCTATTTTATACACTGTATTCAAAGTATAACCACAGGATAAGCCTGAATAAACGTTATCGTAGAATGGTCACAATGTTTCATTAATCCTATGCAATATTTCTCTTGTAAATTGTATAATGATTATTAATATTTTCTTTGGTTCACAATATAATGAAACATTATGAAAAATGTATCACGTCACGATTCCAACGTCACGTTTTAATTATTTATATTTTATTTGAGCAATCGTGTACCTAATTTAGCCATGGACACAAAAATGGCGTTACAACCCATTGTCAATAAATTATAAATTACCTATAGGTATTTACTTACCCGTGTTTGTATACTATACCTATTAATGATCCGATACAATTGGAAGAAGAGTTTCATAAGTAGTTTAAAAATGTTTCAAATTTAATTATAGGAATTCCTATAAGTACCTATAATTTGTGCTATAAATAAAACTCAAATATAATATATTTCTTTTAGAAATTACGACACGCTCTATTGTACCACAGTATGTTTTTCATGCCCGAGCATCGTTAACTAGAAGTCGTGAAGTGTTATGTTTCAGATCAAATATAAAAGCTACAGTTTTATATAGGTATGCCATCAAAATGAATACTCGATGTGTTTATTCTAAGTAATATGAATATTTTTTTAAGATACATTTAATTGTTACAATACAGTTTTTAAAGATGCTCCATTTTATCATTTTCGATAAGATTTTTTATTGGAATTCAGTTATTGAACAGGTTAGTACAACAAATGTACGTAAATTAACATTTTGATTAGTTTCGTTTAACAAATAACTCGGTTAATTATAATAACACGGAAAGCGTTTATAACATTTATTTTTATTTTTTTGCCAAATGTTTGAAAATATTTAATACTAATCAAAAACTCAAAAAACAAAGTTGCCTGAACATTTATAATATTTAAACAAAATAAAAAATACACTGTCATATCAGACTTATTATTAGCATTAAATCATCAATTGTGAACTACTAAATTGAAAAAAATCATTTATCTGATAGTTTAATTTTATCTAGCAATAAAATATAAATTATCATCATAATATTTTAATACAATTTGATAGATATTTATACTCACTAAACCTTTAATACCTACCAAAAATCTTTAATATATGAGTCTATATAATATAATATATGCCTACAACTATTCATGAATTAATATTTGACGGTAAATTATACGAAGTGTTAAGACTAAAAATATATTTATTTTAAATAAACAAATATTTGTTAATTAAATAATATATTTTAACCAAATAAAATGTTAAATATAAAACATGAGATATATTATTAAATATTTTGATTGTTATGTCTTAACAAATACATTTGATAAATAATTGTGTTTGTGAGCAGTGGCATGACATCTTTTCCTGAGATTAATATTTTTAATCAATAGCAACCATATAACCCATTTAGTATAGTATTAAAACGTGAATATTGTAAGTTCTAAATGTTTTTAAACTGCTTATAGCATGTATTATATGATGGAATACCATGAGATACTAAACTGAAAATCTAAAGTGGGTTGGCAGTTGGTACCTAATTTAGTTCTAAGTTTTGTTCCAAAAAAAAATAATAATTCTTCCAACATAGGTAATACAAATTATATACTTAGTTACATAAGATAGTAGCAAATTAACATATTTTGTATATTATCTAATTAAAAAAATATAAAAATAACATAAACTATTCTTTAAACACCGTTTTAGAATAAATTTATATTTATACATAATATGCTATTATTATTATTATAATTAATTTACACGCAACATGTTAAATATGTAAGATATAAAACTGTAATGGATATCAGAAAGTAGGTAAGTATGTAGGAACGCTATACAAATTTTAATTGTTTTCGCGTGTTTAATACCAAAAATGAACAATTTTGTTTTATTATTCTACATACATTTCATTATTTTATCATTTCATATTTCATTCACATTATGAATGCTATAATTTTTTTATGAATATTATTCATTTAAATAATATAAAACTAAGATTTAATATTTTATTTTTAAAAAGTAATTTACTGTCTATATTACAATTGTAATGTAGATTTTATATTTAATTTATCAACAATGTCTAACAAAAAATAATGCATTAATACAATATCATTATTACAATGTTTTAATGTTTCTAATAGTTATTATAGAATATTACCGTAAAAATTAATTTATTAGAAGATTAAAAATGAGTTTGAAAGTTACAGGATTTTAAAATCGTGCATAAAATGTAATAAATAAATAATTTTCCATATCGTTACACCATTTTTACTGTTAGGAAACTAATGATCAAAACTAAAAGTTCACAGTTCAAAATATATTAATTGTTACAAATGATTAACATAAAAATTATAGGCAATGTGCTCACATTTGAGTGGTTTCAAAATGTAAAACAATATTACGAATGCTTAGACATAAACTTAAACGTTAGAACCTTTAATCCGGAAAAGTATTAATATAATATGTATTAAGATTTCACCTTAGACACCATAGTGTACTTCAGTGAAAAGTTCGTTGGCAATCGCTATTAGGTGTAATATAATATTATTATCATCTCTATACCATATTTCAGTTATATAATTGGAGAAAGGAATCTAGGCGGAACTAAATTGGACCGCTTCACCCTTGTGATAAAGCTACCGATATTTCCGGTTCTCCGGTGCGGTCGTCGTTTTCATTCAAATGTCGTTGAGTAGGTAACCCTTGTATCAGAAAAATAAAATATACAGAGTTGAAGGCCCTCTGTTTTCATGTTTATTTATACAAAAAATATTACGTGCATTTATATTTTTACAAGTTATTATAACAAAGAACTTCTGTAAGCAAAAAACTCAGTAATTCATAAAAAAAAAAAAGAATGTTTATAAGAAAGACTCAACGTCACAAGAAATAATTTAAATATATTTTTTAATTTTATCGTGTTACTGTTTCTTTTAAGTACAATATATAAAGTTAAACGGTTTGCATTATAGCATATGAAACTAATTCCGTGATGTGTTATTGTGCATAAAAATATTATAGCTCCAATATAATATTGATAGGTTTTATACTTTTATATTTTACATCTAACTGTCTACCTAACGAAGTATAATATGAAACGTTTTAATATTTCAGTAAATCATTCAGAAAAATCAAAGAACAAAGGCTAAATCTTAATATTAGAGTCTGTTAGTTTAACATTATTAATTTATATATTATATTACTTAACCCTTTGTTGATATTAAACATCTAACCTATTTTTTTTATTTTTTTTATATAGTCAATAATAATCAATAACTATTTAATATTTCTCCTTGAGTTATGATATAGTAATTTTGTATTCCACCAGTACATACATACATCATATAATATATACTTGGAATAATTTATACTATTTATTTGCATCTGTCAATTTAGAGTGCGCTGATATTTATTTTGTACTAATTTTTTGTTTAAACCCAAACGTAGATATAATATGACACTTGAAATATTCTTATAATATCGTAAACATTAGAATAAAATATAGATGAACATGAACGGCTGGCGTAACGGTAGTTAAGTAGATAGTATCACTATAGCTATACATCCAATGATGCAGGAGGAAGATAATTTATATGATCACTAATTTTATAATTTTAAAACAGAAGCAAAACATGTTCTATAAGCACCTGAAAAATGTTTCTATTAATTTATAAAATAGATGGTCATAATAGGATGATTGATTTTCAAAAAAAAGTAGTAATCGTTTGTACCTCAATTCAAAAACATATGTTGTTATTCTGCATAGGTAGGTACGTCCCTGTGATTTATATTAAGCGTAACATCTCCAAACGGATTAATAAATTATAGGCACCTACTACCTATAAATTATAATATTACGATGCGAAAATAAAATTCGTCAGGAGTTATACCTACCTGGTTTGTAATGTATAAAATATTAAAACGAATTCTTATACCATCGCTTGAGGCCGATCGGAACCATTGTCGATGGTAAACGTGCACATTAACGATCATAACAATAATAATAACAACCTCCGTGCATAATATTCCTATATTATAATATGCAACACGATTGCGGAGGGACCGATCATCGTCTGAGCCGGTCCAGGGTGCTATTTCCATACATTATTATTATATATAAAAGTTGTTATAATAATGCTGGCAGTGTAATAAAAGTGGCGTTTATTATCTCGAACATTGGTAAGGGTGTAATGGCAAGTTAGCGGGGGTGGATTGTGGTCTTAAATGGTCGACCGTGGCACGTGATTGGCCTATGCGTTTACATGTAGAGCCGGGCCTTGGCGGTATTATTTTTATCAATGCTAGTCAAAATTTCTTGAAATTGTAAATTAATCTAATGCTGAGTCGTATGCAGTCTCATGTACAATTGCATAAGTAATCTGTCTCAAAACACCACAGTTAATAAATATATTATGAAGTTCAATTTTGCTAACTTTGGCAATATTTGAAGTTATTGGCTGATTTAGCAGATTAAATTTAAGATTAAATTTACAAGCAGTTTTTTTATAGACTAGATTCTAGTCTCTAGAAGTCCACCATAACCTAATCGTAAATTACTGACACATCCTTTCATCCTCCAGCTACCAAATTTAGACTTACAAGGAACTGGTTTCGTGATATTTTGATTTAATTTTCATTAACCAAGCTAAGTGTCTAATGAGTGAATTCTTGACAAATACATGCAATTGTCATTTATGTTTTTTTAATTTTTTTTACCCACTTATCAGTTATCATATAATATGCATTGATCTATGTAAGCTTGTATATCATTAAAAAACTATTAAAAAAGTATACGTATTCTTTTAAAAATCATTATTTTTTTAAAAATAAAAAGTGAAAAAGCACCTAATATTTCTACAAATATTATAAAATAATATTTTTACATTACATTTCTCTTTCATGAGTCTATCTTATGATACGTACTGCAATTATTTGTACTGTAAATACCGGCTTTAAAAATCTTTAAAGTTAAATTAGGTTTAGTTGAATTATTGAACCTATTTTTTTTTCAATATTTTTTCTACACGATCTCACGAACCTTGATTTCATTATATTATATCATAAAATATAGCGATAATTTAGTCATGTAGATTTTCGTATCTATTTTTGTTTTCAGAACTGGAAACCGCTTAAAACCGATTTTTCCATTATCTAGAATTTTAGGGAAATTTATAATTTAAAATGAATTGATAATTTATTATTTTATAGCATAAGAATAAAATACTCAACCAGAATAAATGTTAATACTTTGTTTACTAGGTAAGGTTACTTTGTATACATATATATAAAAAAATAGCAAGTTATACCTATTGTTTTTCTCTTTATAAAATAACTATTTAACCGGTTTTAAAAAACCATTATATATAAGAACGATATATACTAACCGACTTTTATACTGAAAACAATAATATAAAATGAAAACAATTAACAGTTAACCAAAAAAAATCTTTTCGGTTTGAAGCCCTGCCGGTTGTTTTACGCTGCTTCTGCTCTATTGCAATGTTATTGCTTCAATTTATGCTTTTTTTTTGCTTATCGTTATAAACAACGTTGAATTATACAACCTATAATAATCATTGGGGGTACCAAGTGCACAATAATAACAATGACGATAATATCGTGTCCGTGGTTTTGGTGTGTAGTGGTTGGCGTGGGGGGGGGGGGAGGGATAAGGTGTGAAATGTTTGCGAGACATACCTAATGTTATGATATATTATTTAATATATTATTATCGCTTTTACTGTACACGTTGTCTAACGATCGCCACGACGGTAATGATTTCAGGTGATCAGACGTGTGTGGAGAGCGACGAGAAGCGTGGACGGACCATGTCCACCGATACGGCGCCGAACTGTGGTTACGGTAGCAGCGAGGAGACCGCATCGCTGCTGGTCAAGAGCCCGCCGCCGGTCGTCCGGTCTTCGTCGGTGGCGGCCGCGACCTCTTCCCCGGCCGCCACCACCGCAGCTCCCGGCACTTCCACGTCGTCCGGGAAGCCCGTGCTGACCCGACAGGACTGCACCACGTCGCTGATCCCGCACCACTACCGTGACCTGCGGAACGCCACGCCGACGCTCGGCAGTAGCGATGACAGCGGGCCGCCCAACGACGGGGGTGCGGCGGCTAGGTCGGTGCCGGACATCGAGCTCCACTGCCGATACTTGGCGGTGTCTCGGTGCCAGTGCCTGCGACGCAAAAGCCACTGCATTTCACGGTCAGTGTCCCGCGAGAGCGTCCGCGGCGGTTGCGGCTCGGTAGGCGGCGGCGTCGGCGGAGTGGGCGGCAGTGGTGTCGGCGGCATGGCCGGCGCCACCGGTTGTCCGGCGGCCGGTTGCGGATACGGTTACGGCGCCGGCGGTTGCGGCTCGATCGGCGGCGGCGGCGGTGTCGGATCCGCATACGGACTGTCGCCGCCGCCGCCCGTCCTGCTCACCACGTCGCCCAGCTCACGGATCATCAGGCAGAGCTCGCAGCCCGAGGCCACCGGCAACGCGTCCATGTGCTCTGGCCACTGTTGCCACAACATTCACCATCAGCCCAGCTCGTCGCTGCGGCAGCTCCGCGACCCGGCCGACAATATAGCCATGATCGCGGCCGACTCCCTGCGGATAAATGGCGCGATCAGACAATTCCGACAGGTTGGATAATAACAGTAATACGATAAGACGCGTTAGGAGTTGTTGTTATTCATTTTTTCTAATCCCATTTTTTTCAATTTTTTTTCTTTACTCGCAACGACTCGCGTCGTCACGCACATTATATTATTATTAAGTAACCGCATATTATACCGCCACAAAACCTTATATACCTACCTGTACCTAATTTTTATTTATACCACACCAGTTATAGACACACATCAGTGGTATATTATTATACATTTGCATTCCTCCCCATCATCACCACCACCGCCAGTGGCGTGGTGAACATTAATAATATAAAAGGTCTAAACGGGTGCACTTGCCCGAACCCTGTGGGTTTAGGTACTAAACGTTTTGCCATGCCCGTTGTAAAAACATCACTCACTACGTCACTGGCCGCCTCTCACCAACTCCCGTCAAAACGCTTTTTTTTCTCTCTCTTTTTTTTTTATTTAGTATATATTCGGTCGAATTTGTTGATGAAAGCTGTGATGACGACGCTTTACCCCTGCCTTAATACCCGATATAGTAGAATGCGACAACTAAGTAAACGTTTTAATCGCTTTAAGTTCGTAACTCTAGGTTTTTACAACACTGTTTATTTTAAAATAGTCCAAGTACTATAGCATGGCCCTAGTAGTATACCATATTTATTACGATTAATAATTTACAACCAATTGGTTTTCGTTGCATTTACAACCATTATTGATTTCAAATTGATTAGTTTACGAACATTTGCTACCTATAATCGCCTTTTCTCCTTCGTCTGAATACAACCACCGGCCTCATCAAACGCCATTTAATAATTCATAGCTACAGTGATAGCATACTAAATGAATCCATTATAAAAATAAAATAATTTTCACAATTTAGGTAGGTATATAATATATATATTATTTTAGGGTATACCTAAAGAATTCGATATTCATATGATTTCATAAATATGTAAAATAAACTGTTAATAATGATTAAAAATGAAAACAAATCCCAAATACAAAATTAGGCTAATTTAAAATTATAATCATTATTTATTCTTATTAAGATGCATTATGTTAAAATAATCGTTCTTTAACTCAATTTGTTTCTGTATACGTACCTATGTAGAGTAATTATATATAAGAAAGCATTTTGTAACCATAATATTATAATAGTATTATAATAACGTTAAACTAATATTATTCGTGATTATAATGTTATAATAATATTATTAAACAAAAAATTGCTGTCTGGGATATAAACGATTGTTAGTACGAATATGACTATAAAACGAAAAGTATATTTGGTTTTTGAGAAAAACATAATTGAAATTCCATATTTAAATATATACCTTATGTGTATAGAATTCCATAATATTAGCCATGATACTAAAATAATGAATTATCGAATTTCCGACCGGCAGAATAGAAATAATATATTTTTTTTACTACCTAGCTAAAGTAAAATCATAACAGGGCCTACAGAAAAAGTATTTCTTTCTTCTGCATGAGCAACAATAATAATAAAATGAAAAGTATGATACAATTTAAGTGTTTCTGAGTTAAGCAACTATGCTTTCAAATGTATGCCAAGTTCTTAAGAAAAAAAATACTCTTGAGCTTATAATAATGGGTTCAAAGTGAGATACGCCATGTTTTTTTAAGTATCTAGGTAATGATAAATAAATGAAAACAACAAAGTGCTTTCATAGTGAGACTTTATTAAATAATAAATAGTCCCATCAAAAAATTAAGTATTTAATAATAATGTATTTGGTTTATAAAATATAATTATACTTTGTTTATTTTCAGCATTTATTTACTCATTTATCTACAAATATATTTTAATTTTTCTGTCATCATAGGATATAATTTTACTGTTAGTGTCACAATATAACTCTATGAATATAATTTTCATTTAAATATTAAAAAAATATATATTTTAATAGGTCCTATATTGTATGATAGCCATATGACTGAATTTAATATCTAACATAATATTATGAACTATTTTAAAATAGTTATTATAAAGATATATAGTATATATGATAATCCATTTGAAATAAATTTAATGATGGAGGGAGGAAGGCAGGATGTAAAAAATACCAAAAAAAAATAATAATCAAGTATTTGACTATTATTCTATTTAGTTATTTATTTAGATTGGCTGACTGATGGTAAAATGTAAAATATGTTTAAATTTAAATGTATATATAATGAGGAATGATTGTTATCTGTTTTGGTTTAATAACAATTCTATATGTATAGGTATTATAAGAGAACAGAATCAAACATTATACAAGGGTTTTTTTAATTTAAAAAAATGTGTTAATTCATATTTAATCATCCATAAGTGGGAAAGAACTTCATTGGGACACACGTGGTAGATTTAATAGGGATGTTTGACACTGTACAGAAAACTTGAACTAGGTACTTAATGTATTCCATCATATTATATAGAACAACATTTCAGCCCATTTAAAACGATGAATATTAAACAGAAATCGTAAATCTACGAATTAAAATATGTTTCATTTACTTATCATGGACAAAACTAATCAAAATGACGAACCATAATCTGCTAGGAAGACTTTTGAGGCTTTTCATATACCACTGAAATGTATATTTGGGATCCAAACAAGAATATCTTCGGAGCAGTTTGTGCTGTTAAGAGACATATTAAACATTAAAATAAACGATTAAAGAAGTCCGAGAAAATCATCAACAATAAAGAGAAATAACTTTTAAACTTAGGTAAAATAATAGTTAAGCATAAACCATGTTATAACTTGTTATAATATTATGTGAATTATGAATTCATTATTAAAAAAAAAAAATGAAACTTTATTAAATAATAAATATATTAAATTTTGTTTAGCTTTATTAAATAACAAAAATAGTGACAAGAGATGAAATGCAATATTTATAAAAAGTAAAATCTCGTACACTACATACATCAAATATGAATTCGCTTTATTTAATTCTCTGGAAAATTTCGAATTATGATATGTTTCTATAGAAATAATAATTATAATATGTCTGTAATAAATTGATCAATTATGTGATTTTCGTTCAATATTAACTATCAAATAGTTATGACTTGAATTTAATTTGTTATTACGCCTAATATTATTATAGTTTCCATAATAATATATAATAGGTAAGGTAGGTAACGTCGTATATTTTATATGCTATGACCATAAATTAAACTAGTATTGGGTATATTGCCACTTTGGCTGTATAGTTGACATTTTATGACAAACGAATTATTGCTAATAAAATAAGTACATACCTATTTTAGAATAAATTAAAATCAATAGTTTAATAATAAAAAAGTTCATACATATCTCATACGTAAATAATGGCTTTTAAGTGAAGGTGTAATATGCCTAATGTATTTATTGTTCCTAGAAATGCATTACATTTAAATTATGGAACCAATGATAGGACGCAACTGACGTTGGCATTGTATTAAACGTGTTTATAATTCAACATTTCTATTGGAGGACACATCCATAATTTTTTAATTGACATGGGGATTTGGGGATTGACAGCATTTTTTAAGGTCACTTTACATTGAACTTTTGACCCATTTAATAAGGTTTACGACTAGTATTTTAGTTCAAACTATACCATTAGCGAACATTAGCAATGTTCGATTTAACTTTATATCTATGATTAGGTATATTAGAATTCCAAGGTTTGGTTTTTCGCTCAAAGACATCAAATTATCTGAATTGATTTTTTGAAAACAAATGTTAGTTATAAGCAACATTTTTACTGACGATATTATTTGTTACGAAGTACATATGTATCTGTCTGTTGTATTACAGCTATATTAAGTATTCACATTGACAAATTCTACACACTTAGATAGATTGAATGTAAATTCCCTCGTGGAAAGCGAAACTTTATGAATGTGAATAACAATTATTCGTAATTAACATTTGTAAACATTGATGAGATGAACCAAGAGATAGTCTAATGCATTTAGGTGTACCATGTAATATTTCAAACAAATATTGTATACAATGAATAAGCATAGAAATAGGAATTTAAAATATAGTGTAATATTATTATTTATTGACATACATTAACATTTTTGAAATTGAATATACCTACCTAATCATTTCAAATTAATAATTTGTAACGAAAGTTCTGTATATTTACTTTCACTGTTCGTGAGATTTTAAAAAGGTATTGCTTGTGACCATAAAAGAATATTAAATATAAAATGTATTTTTTTCACTCGAACAAAATCAAATTTATAAAACCGTATTATTTACATAATAAAATTTATAATTCCTGCATATTTTAAATAATTATGTACATTTCAAAATGTAATTTAAATTTAAATAGAAATTTTTTTTAATATATTAATTCTACAATTATTAAAAATACCAAGCCATCCAGTTTTTCAAAATTATATAAGTGACGTAATGCATCATAATATTATATTTAAAAAACGTATCAGCTAGGATTACCTACTTCTAGCAAAATACATGGTACATAAATAGGGAAATCCATTTTCTAAAAATGTATGCAGTAGAAAGCTATCTACGTTTTACATATTATAGTACTTACTGTTTTTCCCCAAGGATGCATACTGTGTTTCTTTCCTAACGTTGTACCATTTTATTGGTTAGGCTACAAAATAACAATATTTGTAAACTATATTATAAAACATGTAGTAAGACATTTGTAGTTGTTGTTACTTATTTTGATTTTTATAAGAAAATAATATGTAATTGTAATCTTAATAGTTAGTAAAAATACCTGATTTGCATAACTTGTAATTTAATATAAGTAAATAGATATCTTATGAAGGTAATTCTAAAACAATGTTTTTTGTAAAGAACAGTATAAGGAAAGTTTAAAATGATTTTTTTTTTATTAAAAAAAAAAAATAAATAAATGTAAATATTATATGAATTTTTCATCCGAGTACATCTGGTACTGACTTGGGTTAGGAATGTAAAGAATGTAAAAACCACATACACAGATACATCCTATCGGTAAAAACTAAAGATTGATTTTATTCAAAAAATACATTAATAATCTATTATGATAATTATTATTAAGTCATCACCGGTAGGTCGTAGGTATCACACCCATATATTATATTATCGTGACATGCGTAAAACTCTAAGTCGTGTTTTTTATATCAGAAGCCTTATCACATTGAAATTACATTTCATAACAATTTTTTTATTTTAAACGTATCACTTCAAAGATAAATAATATGACTCCTTTAAGGATTCTTGACACAGATTTGCAATCATAATGCAATCGAGATTGATACATCACTATACATATCTAACGAGTTGTCATCAGATACAAATACAAATTACCCAGTTGGTGATTGACTATGAATGAGCCAACGCATGGTAATGATTTTATAGTAGAGTTGGGGACTACTGAATTCCATTTTACCATAACAATCGCCGGTCCGCAGTTTGTAGTTTGTCGCTCAGTATCTATATATTATTACTAAGGGGGTAATTGCATTGTACATTATATTATACTAATATAGATATTAGATTAAAACGTATTTAATAAGTTAAGAATATTATATTTGTGTATAATAAATTATAATTACGTATTATAGGTAATACACACAACACAATATAATGGATTTTGTTTCATAATACCTAAACCTATAATAAATTTGACGAAATAGTAATCTAATATAAATATATTATTATAATATAATATTATTTATTTTTGAATCTGAGCAAATGAGGAATTCCGTATAATATCGGTCGATACTTTAAATGGATAATTTTAGATTTCCTTAATAATTTTTTTTACCTATAAGTGGCATAAAAACCTGAAGATACCATGTAACATGTTGAAGAAATTTACCGGAATCTGATTTTATAATTTTAATTGAGTTCCGTAAAATTTTTGGTAAATTAGGAACCACTGATATATTATCTATATCATTTTTTTTATGGATAATTTGTTAAAATTCATGACACTTTTAGATTCTGAACGAAGTGATGAATGTATTGATTTTACAATGATGTGTGTTTTTTTTTTTTTTTTGTGTCTGACGACAACTTTTGGAGCAGTAAAAATGCTTCGATTTTCAAAAGTTGTACCTTTTCTGAAAGGAAAGTGAATCTAGTTGGTACTTTGGGGGGTCAAAAGTGAAAATTTCCCAATACTTTTCAAAAGCGGCAGGAAAAACCTTAAAAAAATAACGGAAAAACGCGAATTTTTACGCAAAACCAATTTTTGACAAAAACGAAAACTTAATTTTACTGTAACTCAAAAAATAATTATTGTAAGCACTTGAAATTTGCAACAGATGTTTATATTAGCGTTGTCTATACAGGGTTAAATTTTCAAAGTGTTTCGACTTTTTTTGAGCTATTTATAGACAAATGAAATTTTCAATTTTTCTAAGTATTTTTTTTTAAAATAACGATAAAAAATTTTTGGTTGGATAGAAAACTTTGAAAATTTAATACAAGGTTTCTTATAAGTTGTTCTCACAGTGATAAAAAAACTTTTTATAAGTGCTTAAAGTTTAAATTTATACGAAATATGTCAAAATTGCGAAAATTTGCAAGCAATTTTGTGGTTGAAAAATCGTAAAATTTTTTTCTTTTATAACTAAGCTTTTAAAATTTGGTACAAGGTTCTCCATAAGTTTTTCTTTAAATATCTGTAAAAAAAACTCAACCGGACTAAGACAAAAAATTTTTAGGAGTGTTTGAAATTTAAATTTTTACAAAACTGCATTAAATAACGGTTTAGCCTCAAACGATTTTTGATATTTGTTATTATTCAAAAAGTATGAGTCGTAGACACTTGAAAATTTTACCAGTTGTTTAAATTGACATTTTCTTTATATAGTTTTATTTTCAAAATATTTCACTAATTTTTAATCTATTTATAGGCAATTGAAATAATCGATTTTTTTTGATTTTTTTTTTT
>NC_042494.1:6254586-6264391 GCF_005508785.2 Acyrthosiphon pisum
TTTTTATTTATAAGCATTTAAAGTTCAAATTTATACGAAATATGTCAAAATTGCGAAAATTTGCAAGTAATTTAGTGGTTGAAAAATCGTAAAAATTTTTTCTTTTATAACTAAGTTTTTAAAATTTGGTAGGTACAAGGTTCTCCATAAGTTTTTCTTTAAAAATAATATATCCTAGACTGACAAATCATCTCCGTTCAGAATCGTTTTTCGTATACAATGATATAATATCATTGGATTCAAATTTAATTCCATCCATTACAGTAACCCACTTGTAACCTACTGTACAGCAGAGCGACATCCACGACTTACCCGCCTTTTTTTTAACATGTCAATGTATTCTTCCTGGTAAGGATAAATACATTATATTAATAATATGTCAATTGACCCCCCCCCTCCCTCCCATTGAGATGGATACAATTTCTCATTGAGTATAAAATATAATATGATTTAACTCGGTCTTGTTATTAATATTAATTTTATTTAAACATAATGGAAGAGTATTTTCCTATAAATTATCGTGTTTAAATCACTTGTTGATATAGCTGATAGTTTTTCGTCTCTCGCAGCGTTTTGAAAGCTTACAAAACAAACATTTTTGACTGGTGGTGTATCATAATTTCGAAAAAGATAGTATTATATTAAGCTGAAAAATGTTTTTCTATAGCACTTATCTCACAACTATAATTTTAATGTTTTAATTATATATACGTAACTGTATCACTTACATATTTACATACACATTTAAAATTAAAAAGTTAACAAAATTCAACAAAATCATGAAAATTTTCAATTTATTTTGTAGTAACATTTTTTTAAAAAAAAGTTCAATTTTTATAGAATAGGATTACAAATGTATTACATATTTCTCATCAGTATTTCATACTGTAACCAAAAAATCCAAAAGTTATATAGAACACAGATTTTTCAATAGGTATTTTAAATTCAAACTTGGACGAAATTAGATATTTAAACGGAAAATAACAATTTTAGTAATTTTTTTGTAATAATTGAAAAATAATATTTGTGGGCACTTAAAACTTTTAAAGTATATCAAAAGAATTGTTTTCGTAAAATATGAATGCAACCTACTGTTTTACTAATAGTAAAATAAATTAGTAATAAAGCATTAATAATATCCTACAATATACTTATAGTAATAAAATAAAGAAGTAATATTACAACTATATTATTGGCTGACAGACTGTTTTTGCTCAGTATTGTTTTTTGTATACAATGGTTTTATACGATTGTGTTCAAGTTTAATACATCCACTACAGTGACCCATCTGACACCTAATGTATACATCAGAGCGGTACTTACACACTACCAAAAATACCTCCTAACATTTCTGTTACACGGAGTAATAGGTAGGCAATATAGGTACATCAATGCACTAGAAAAACCCCATTTAAAATACTAATACTACTATTATATCACCTATAACTTTCAAGATATTATAATACTGTGCTTAATATTGTAGTATAGAAGAGTAATCTTCAATACTTTATACTTCATTGTTTTATGGAATATCACAGTTCAGAATTATGAAATCAACTGTGGATTTTAGACTTTGGATCATGAAATAAGTAAGAAGTGATGCAAAATAACTATATTAAATTCAGTATAATTGTTATAGGTCCAAATCTATGAAATATTAATAAATGTTGTTCAATAATTCACAATGTTATGTAATGTATTTTTATTATATTAAGAATATAATAATTCCTATATACCATAGAGAAATGCACTGGAGAATCATAATAGATAATATTATTTAGATGTTTAGACAATTCTTCTAATGAATTTATTTGATGTCACCATAAATAAAATTAATGAATAACATATTTAGAACGATTGAAATTGATTGTAAATAAAGTTTATCATATTATAATACCATTTTAAAAGTTTATAACCCTTGATATTAAATATATTTCATTATATTTAAGCTATTTTAAATGTATGCAGCAAATATAAGCTCAAATAATTATGACGTTTAAAAATTTGTGAAATAGAAATCTTGTATGAAATATGGAAATAGAAAATAGAAAATATGTTATATTTGATTATATTTATTTCATTACCAATATTACTGTGGCTGAGAATGTTATTTGTTTAGCTCAGTCAAGTTAAATCAATATTTTTTTTTAGTTAAATCAATAGAAATTTTCAATAAATCATCGAAGTTTAAATGGCATCAACTTAGCGACAATTAAAAAGTAAAATTAATTTTAAAAAAAATCTAAAGTTTAACATAATAAGAATAACTGATAACTTGTTTATTTGGTTATACACAAAGAATAAAATTATAATTATCTAAATATTACGAATAATAACAATTAATAATAAAATGTCGGTATTTATATTTTATTTCCATACTATTTAAGGTACATAAACCGCTATCTACACGGAAAATATTATTTTTCAGGGAACTTTCATAGAAACATCGCAACCCACCACTAGATGTCACTACAAATTTATTTACATTTGTGATCAATAAAGGTCACACTACCACGTAGTCTAATTTAAATTGTCAATCATTTCAAGATTATTGTTTTAATTTTACCAATTCACATTTTAAATGAAAAAATCAAATAGGTGTTCTATATAATTTTATTACTTATTACAATATATCCCAATAATAATTGATAGACCATTGACATTTTGATAGTACATCACGGACTGTTGCAAATGCTCCAAAAATAAAGCACCTATTGCATACAATTTGTCTTCAAAGTGTTTTAATATTATTTTATAACTTAGGTCTATAGTATAATCAATATCATTCTACAAACATACTATACGTCATAAATTATAATTATATTTTAAAAATTAATTTAGCAACAAAAAATATTGAAAAATAAACAGATTTTAAATATTTTCTTACTACCTAGGAAGGTACCGTTGTTTATATTATAAATGTAATATTCAAAATCTTAAACGAAATAAAAAAACTGATAAGCTAATCATCGATCATCGAGTTGAATTTTATAATACACAATATCTGAAATACAAATATAGGCATTATAAAATATAATACCAACGTCTGATTTATTCAATTCATTTTGAGTTATTATTTATTAGGTAATTATTAAATTAAATTATATATTTTATCAAACAAAATATTTCAATCATAATTGTAAAATGTTTTTTTTTTTCATGAAAAATTTAATTATTTTTAATACTTTTAAATTAGTCTCGATATTGTTGCTCAACTATCTTACAGTTATGCTTTTAGACCTTTGAACTTTTTGTGTATAGCAAAATTAAAATTCCCTTCAATAATATATTTTTTCATAGTCCTATAATATGTTTTTTTCTGCTATAGTAAATAAAATAGAAAAATACTTCACAATATACGCTTTATCTTTATATAACAACCGCTTTCCTCAAAATTATGACAAATAATCAGTTAAATAAATATTATGGATATAAAATATAATTGGTCAATTTTTCCCACGAATAACTTGAATAAAATATTGAAATATGTAAGATCTCTCAAACAATTAATATTTAATTTACATAATATGGACGACTTGTCGTCTTCTAACAGATACAAATGTTATTATGATCAACGTTTATATATTAAAATAAACGTCGAGTGTAGCTAAATGGGATTATACTATTAATATTTAATAATATATGGTTATAAGATAAGAATATATGGTTATATGGGTATAAGAATTAAATATCAAAAATAATTATGTAATTTATAAATAAATTATATATTAACGTTTGTCTTAAAATGCACTGACCTTTAAGCTAATGATTATAACTATAAATAATGATCATTTTTGTTCTTATTGAACTTTTAAATTGTAAAACTTCGTCGATTAACATTACTTATCGTATCGTTCACCAGTCATATACTACCAACCTACTTTTCTTTCCTAAATTTCCGTGAATTATTTACAATTCTGGGTTTAATTTCACATAGATAGCTTAATAACGTTAATTATACGCACCTTGAACCAGCCCCTTAAGGTAAATAACGAATGAAACACAAACTCGTGGACGTGGTGCAACGTTGTCAGTTGAAAACGATCATTATGGATATCACTGACAATCATTAAACAGATAAAGACATTTATACATTTGGCTTAACGATGATGATTTTATAATAACTCATGATAAATCTGAGAATATTTATGATAGTATTAATATAGTTTAGGTAGGAAAATTGTTTATCTTTTGTACAATTAGGTACTAGGAATTATAATTATTAAGTAATATTTTACGATTATATTATCTATATAATTTATTATACACTCGTGTTTCTGTTAAAATATTATTCATGCACAATTAAATTATACGAAATTAAACAGGTATAACTCGTGTTTCAAAAATTTTCTTTGAAACCGCTTTCCTTCACTGGTTGTAAATTTATCTTCCACCGCTGTCCCGTGCAATCCTTTTAGACATTTAAAGCGTTAATGGTGCAGCGATTTACTGTAAGGCTAACATTGTAATTTATAATAAAAGTGCCTTCATAACATATAACTTTCCCAGGTTTAAAGTGCCACCGTTAGACGGTTTATTTATTCAAGATAATCCAAGTTAAATAATTGTTCGGTAGATATTAGGTATATCACATATTATGTGATATGTGCATTGCCGTGTGTATGCTGAAGTATGCTCAGCGAATATGAGTTGTGTAGGTGTTATTAAGTGTAAGGATACCATAATTGTTTAAATTAAAATAGACAGCAACAAATCGTAAATAAAAACTACTATACATAGTGTTTGAAGTATGAAGTATTACATTTGAAATATTTCACAAAAACGTGAAAAATTGAAATTTTTTAATATGTATTATAATTTAGTATGTATACTATTGTATACCTACTTGTATCATTTAAACATTAAAATATTTAAACATTTTGAACACCATTTTAAGTGTATAGTGAACAAAGGTTAGGTATACATTTAGGTACCATACAATTATAAAGGTGATTTATGACAATTATATGTAAATATAAAACTTATTTAAAAATAAAACAAAATTTATTAAAATACTGAAATATTTCACACATTTGAAATATTTCTTGAAATATTACATTTTTTTAAATTTCATGAAATTTTCAAACACTAATTATACATTTAGATTTAATAAAACTAATTTTGACCATTAATTTCGATGGGCGGTGTGTATGAAATATAAATACTATAGTAGAAACTATATTTTTCAGTTAATAAACACAAATATCGCTTTTTCTAAATAAATAATTGTTAAAATTAAAAAACCGGCAACATTATTTTACCGTTTAGATAAGTGTGAATATTAAGTAGTATATAATTCCTAATCAACAAGATATTTTTAACTGCATAATTTTTCATCATGCCAAAGCAATGCTGGTTTTCAAATTATTAGTTCTTCATGTTGGTTTATTGTCCGCACTTTTTAACGTCAAAAATTGATTAGTTACTTTAGTTGTATTAAATATATACACAAAAACAACTTAATGGGCCATTAAAATGATACTCAAGACACGACACAAACTTAATTAAAACATATTATAAAGGGTTTCGTTCAACCCGTTGAAGTATCAATCTTAAGTTAAAATATATTGCAGTATATTGATGGTATTTAAAATTCAGTTAAATCCGTTTTTAACAAATTCTTCTTGGTAATGAATATGTCAGAATATATATTTTTACTATGTACGTTTTTTATAATCTTATTGAATGCTTTGACAGCTAGGCCATTAGCGTTACTTGCATTATTTTGTTTACATTTTTATATTTGGTATCAATTCAATTTGTATATAATAGTGAAGAATACAAATAATAAGAGGTAATAAGATTCTATACAATATTAAATAAATTGCATTGACTATATAAATATATCTCTAATAAATAAAGTCATCATATTGAAATCGATACCGTAGTAATAATAATATTAATGCGGTAATAATAGTAAGTAATCAAAATAGTAATTGCACAATAACTGCAATAATGGTTATAACGATAACATAGTTATTTCTAACGTTTATTGCGTAGAAAGTTACGGACTACAGGGTATAGGTATAATACGTGATCTTTAATTTATCAAATTGGTATTTTCCAATTCCGGTGTTAGAACCTAGATTTTCCACAATTAGGCAGCTTTTTCAACATTTAGTGTCACAGCTCAACTCATTTCATCTTTTTGCTTATAATATTACTATACTGATTATTTTCATCTCTGTAAAGGTTTAAAAAACATTTTATTTTGTTTATACTACATACTACATTTCCATACTAATATTTCGAACTCGTTTAAATTACTTATTTTTTATTAGTCAGCAATTATTGTTGAAATATTATTTATAAAAATAATTTACCATTTTATCAGTTTGATTTTTATATGATTGTTAAATATTAAATATTTATTGTAATAAATGTTAAGCTAATGTTACCAAACAATTATTTTAATAATATTATTGAAATTTGAACAAAATATGTTCTTCCATTTGTTTTTGTTTTCCCGGTTATTTTAGAAATTACTGAACATTTCTAATTTCAACCCACCAAAGTACAAACCAGATCCTTAAAGAGGCTGGTCAGACACTTTTTTATTGTCCAGAAAAAATGTCTTCACAAACTTGCATTTTGAAATTTAATTTATGTAATTTGAAATATTTAAAAATAAAATATGTGGAAGATAATATACACAAAACTTATTTAAATAATGCAGTTCTAAGTTTTCAATTAATAATTATTTATTTTTTGGTTGCAATTGAAATTATATTATGTGGGAGATAAAATAAACGAAACTTTTTTTTATAATAGAGAGATTAATACAATTATGTTTATTAAATAAAGCAATATTTAGAGGAATAAATATATTTTATAAGGTCACGGTTTCTTATATGTACCTACCTATCTTATTTTCTCATTTTTAGTTCACATTTTATTGATTATGAAATCATTGAATAAAATTAATTACCAAATAGTCCAACTTCGTAAAGAATATTTTACTAACGCGAATTAAATGAATCGATATTTTAATAATATAATCAACAAAAATGTACAGTTGTATGTTGAGACTTTGAGAATATTACTATAAATATATCTCACCATTTTATGTAAGCAATACGTATCTAGAAATAAAATAACTAGTTATTTTCTCCACAGCGCAAAAACACATTGAACCAGGTTTATGTTTTTGGTGGGATTTTATTCTAATGTAACGAACACAGTACAATTCTAATATTTCGAAATACGGTTTATGCGGTGTCGAGCAAAAACAGTTATCTAAAAAACGCAGTTTATTTATATGATAATGTTTGGCTGCAATTACATCTGTAATAAAAAAAAAAAAAAAAAATATGCGAAATCCTTAAGAAAATAATCTATATAACTTAATCTTATAAATAAAAATGGTGGGCCAAAAGTGTTTGTCCGGGCATCAATTAAAAGCGGCTGTGCCGATCCGGATAATATTTATTTATTTTTGTCTTCGTAATTGTCAGGAAAAGGGTTGTATGAAAGAATATTTTGGGAAAATCCACGGTAAAAGTAGGAAATCTGGATGAATTCGAAATACAATATAGTGATGCCATCTGTCCGGCAAAAAAATAAAGTAATTAATAGCAAAGATAGATATATTTATGTTTATTATGAGGTGGCCATTGGTTTCAAAAAATAAAATAGTTGTTATTAATATGATTGAATATAATTTTAGATCTGTACCACATATGGTCAAAACCATATAACTTAGTAAAAATGGTATTCATATCGCTAATTGTTCGACCATTGTCCCGGGAGCCTACACAATATGCTCATCATAAACACCGTGGCACTCAACGTGTTAATAAAACATTCGTAATTACGTACACACTTCGAAAATAAACTGCTCATATAATCACAAGCGTGTCTCACGGGCAACGTCGGACGGGACGGCTATAATGTAATATAACCGAACTTGCCCAGACTGACACACTTGCTGATAAACGTAGAGCCTGGACAATCATAGATTCAGGCTTGAAATGTTCACTGTACCACAGTGTAAGTAATAAATATGCACTAATGAAGCATTTTCCAAAGTTCGGATTTTAAAGTGTTGCACGCACAAAATTTTGGATATTCGAGATGATCGATGAACATTTTTAAGTTTTGAACACCATTACACCGAATATTAAATAACGAATTTCAGAAAGTTTGAATTATATATAATTATATATCTATAGAGTTGGCATTTTTAACCGGCCACGAAGTCCAAGGAATAAGCTATAGTAGTTAATAGTTAATAATGATTAATCGATATAATTGTAGTTATTAGTTGGTTGCCATGGCTCATGACAACAATAAATTACGGTCAGAAAAAATGTTGTATCCAGCCCAAAAACATATATTATTATAATAATCTTATTTCTGGAATTTTTCTAAACATAATATTTTCTAAAATACATGACGTATAATTGGACTAGCATAATATATTATACTAGATGACCCTGCGCACTTTGTTGCCCTTAAAAATGACAACCCTTTAAAAAATTGTGCTTGTTCAAATCCTTTTGGATGTAACTCGCAGCAGTAAGTGCAATTCAGCCACCCTGGTAGGCAATTCGACTACGTCAGATCGCGGACATTGTGCGACAGCATATCAAGTAGATTATGTTTATCTAATATATAAAAAGCAGGTAAGTGGATGCAGGCGCGGACTGGTAAAAAAGGGCGTGGGATGCTGCATAACTTAAAGGGCAAATAAAACAAATTTTGGGGGCAAATTTTAAATATGTAGGTTATTTATAAAATATTTAAATATTTTCTTTTGTTTTATTAAAATATTGTAAATACGTTAAAAATGTAAATAGGTGCCAAATTACAACAAACATTCAAAAAATTTAAAATTTACAAACTTCTACAGTTGTATGGTAAAAAAATAAAAATAAATTGATGGTCCATTATTACACATAACACATTCAAATATTATATTTAATTACTTTTAAAATATCATAAATCTGATTTTAGGGATTGCGACATAGCGACGCCCCAGTTCAAAACTGCAACAACTCGAGTTATAACAAATTCAAGTTATGTACACCATCTTATAGACGATCTTGTAACGATTTCAGTTCAAGAACACAATAAAATATAGTTAAATTATTGACCACGAGAGAGCATTTTCAAAATTATAATTTACATTACGTTACATAGAGAAACAATATAGAAAACACATTATACCCAACAAACCAATTATTTGGGTTGTTGCAGTGTTGATCTGGGGCGTCGATAGGTAGGTAGTAGACATATATGAGTATATGACTAAACAAAGATATACTTGCTACTTAAGAGGACGTGATACCCGCATGTGTTGTCTCCGTCTTACAAGTGCATAACATAGCAAATTATACGCAAAGCAGAACACGTGTAGCTCCGTTAGCTTAAACATTAGAGTAAATTGACCTCTTATAAAATCTAAAGGTAAGATTATTATCTAGACAACCTCATGAGCTTTTTATTATATTTTAATTTTTAAGCGAGTTATGAGTACTTTAAAATACACAAACAATTTACAATTTTAAAATACTCATAGAATAAAATACCTACTCATATATCTCAGTTATACATTTTTATGTTCACCTGCAGTACAATAACTATAATATAAATAAAAATAATAAATTAACCAAGACAAACTAAAATCTTTAAAAATTGAACCTTGAAAGCTGTTGAATCCAAGCAAAAAATAACTAACAAAAATATATTATATATTGCCGCGATTGTCTGTCTTTGTCTAACACACGTGGAACATAGAAAAAATGACCTAAACGCCTGACAAAAATTAAGGTACTTCTAGTTGTTCGATTTAAAATATGTAAAG
>NC_042494.1:6264491-6267885 GCF_005508785.2 Acyrthosiphon pisum
AAGTTTCAACTTGTTTTGAAATATTTTTTTTACATAATTTAATGTACCAGATGCTAATTATTCAAATTTTCCGCAGTTCGGTAAAATGTTAAAATTATATTGTATATTTTAGGTGTCACCTTAATTATAATACTTTTCCACTAATCTACTGCCCTATACCTATTTAGGGGGGTTGATACGTTGTATTATATCGAAAAAAAATAACTTCACAGGAGTAGTTCCCAGGCCTTGTAAAATTGTCAGATTTTGATAAATATTTTTTTATTTAAAAGATACTTATATACTTCCTACACGCCTCATTGAACTCTGATTCTTATTTTATTTTAAATAATGGTATAATATAATTTGTAAAAAAAAAGCTCAAAGTTATATTATTTTTGAAGACAAATTTTAAAGTTTGAGATTAAAATGTTGAAAAACGGAATTCAATGTGACTTGTAGAATATTACCATCTATTAGTTTTAAAAAAAATTGTTTGATTTGGTTGATTTTACAAAACAGAACATTATTCCTGTAGAGCGTATTTTTGTGGACACAATTACTTTGGCATAATAATTATTATATATTATTTTTTTATATTTTTGTTATTTAACGATACCATACATTTTTAATTTCATATTCCGAAGCAGAATGTTATTCGGAGTATTTCAACTTATAAAAATCAAATTTCGGACAAATAGTTCATTACTTATAATCATTTGAAGTTTCGATTGATCAGAGTAGAATGGTACAGGGGGGTAACTCTCAAAATTGTGTCTACTACTCCACTAATCTAAGCTTTAAATACTTATAACATTATAAGTTACAACTAATGAACTAATTTAGGTACTGTCCGAATTTTGGTTTTAATTGATTAAAATACTCCGAAACATATTCCGCATCGGGATATGAAATGAAAAATATACGGTGCCGGTCAAAAATATAAAAGCTTAAAAACGATAACGATAAAAAAATAGTAAAAATATATTATATTATCAACAGAAATTTTGTTTTGAAATGACACAATTTTATAAAAAGAATATTTTCAAAAAAGTTCAAACTTTTTGAAATAATGAGTGGGTGAACTTGATCACCTGATGTAATATTATATATGATTAAGATTGCCTAGGTTATTATTAGTTAAATCCTAACAATAATTATTTAACAAAAAATGTTGACAAATTTTTTGAAAATATATTAAACATATTAAAACTATATTATTATCATGTGGTGTATTGTACGGATAAAAATATAATAGCAATTATTGTACTACCTATATCTATTTTTTTAAATTTAAAAATGGATCCATGGTTTACTGTTTCGGGTCCTATTTTTGTGTGATCGGGCGTGTGTATAATTACTTATTTTTTTTATACCAGTAATCGTTTATGGACTAAAATTGAATCAATATGTTACTATGCTAGAAAATAATCAATGATGTAGTTTTATTATTTTAATTATAATATAATATCTTTCTCCTAAAAATATTTCGTATCATGTTCGTTTTGTGAAAAAAATCTGTTTAAAAATCTTACAAATAAAAAAATATCGTTGAAATGAGCATAATAATGTCCAATAAATACGTTTTTTAAAATAAATTCAAATATAGAACGCATATTTCGGAATTAATTTTTTTTTAAATAGAGCTTGCGCATATTATTAAATTATGTAATATATTAGGTACAATATTTTATATTGTATTATTAATATTTTATTTAAAAATAGTCACTAAAAAAAAAATAATAGTATGATAATATATTAATATATATTCTATATGATTTTATTTAAATATCATTAAAAAAAAGTATTACAACATTATACTGAATTCATTTAGACTATTGTTCTTATTACAATTATCATAATTCTTTACAAATGTTTTACAACAATTGGCTGTTGTTATTACATACCAATATAATAAAAGGTACAATGTATTTTTTGTTTTTAATTTTACGGTTTTATTTATATCATGGTGTATTGGTATTAACCTGGTGTATTATTGTAAACAAGCAGGCGATAATTAAATATGTATCTGTTCTAAATACTGGGTACCTACGTGATTGCAATGTAATAGGTAACATGTAATATCTGGAATACTGGATATAAAATATATAGTGGTAGGGAAGGTATATGCCATGTGAATTACCATAAAAATAAAATAATAACTATAATTTAAAATATCGTTGCATTATTATATTATGTAGATATTATATAGGTAGGTATCGTAAAATCAAATATAATATAATATACAGTAGGAAGCGGTATTATAATACATTAATACACGTAAAGGAATCAGGAAATTACTACATTATAGGTATCCATATAAAAGTATCTATTTAATATTAGGAACATTAGGAACATGTTATAGGAAAAAAGAACTGAAGAACTCGCAATTCTGCTGAATTTAATGGTTTTAACTTTCAAGTATACAGTGCATGTACCTCGTCATTGAGTAGGTTGTAGCTAGGTCAGTATAATTAATATTATATTAAATATGAATTCGATGATAAATTATTATGGATTAGGTTAGGTTCACATCATTATGGGTGAAGTAGACGAGTGAACTATCATAATTTCTGAGGATAGTAAAGTTTATGTTGTATTATATTTATCTATGTATATAAAAATGAGTGTTTGTCTGTCTGTCTGTGTGTGTGTCCTTTATGCATTCCTAAACGGCTGGACCGATGTATGATGAAATCTGGTACAGAGATACATATATTAGAACTCTGAGCAGAAGATAGGCTAATTTAAAAAGGGAGAGGTCCAATCCCGGGAGGTGCTCAAAGACCGAAGGAAATATAGATTTTATGGGTGGTCGAGAGAATTGATCAGTGGTCGACGCTTCCTATATCAATATCTTGTCTACTTTAAAATAAATTTTTTCTTAGTTAACAAATTTCTGTAAAAAATCTCAAACAGTTGAAAAATGTGTACAGAAGTATTTTTATATTTTTTAACCGCTGTAAGAACAATTTATTACATGAAACTTGTATTACATTTTCAAACTTTTTAACTAAGAAACAAAAATGTTATCAACATAACTAATTTTATAACAACAAACTAAAACAAATAATTCATTTAAAATGTTTATGTAGGTATAATATAGCTACATCAAAAAGTGTCTAAATATTTTGAAAACTACATAAATATTTAGGGAAAATATCAAATAGTCTCATCAATTATTCCTCTATGAATAAAATTATATAAAACAAAATTCATTATTTCAAAAATGTATGTTTTGTAAATATTAACCTTAAAATATGTCCCACTCCAAAATGTGATGACAGACTCAAAAAACAACAACAATAACAACACATATTTTGAAACCAATATTAACTCCCCTCAGATTCTATAAAAATCAATTGACTTAAAACAAAAATTGTCAAATATTAAGCTCAATATTCAACAGAAAAAT
>NC_042494.1:6267935-6274536 GCF_005508785.2 Acyrthosiphon pisum
AATTTTCGATAAAGGTCTAAAATGTAATAGGTACATGATTCCTCATAAGGTGTTCATACCCTAATTAAAAAATATGAAAATACATAAAGTCGCATATTTAAAAGTAAAATTATAATCTATATCTATATCTATACTATTATATAAAGAGGAGTTGTTAGTTACCGTTGTTGAGTGTAATCTGTGGAATTACTAAACCGATTTCGAAAATTCTAACCTAACCAATAGAAAGCCATATTCTTTGGGAGTGTCATAGGCTAATTTAAAAAGGGAATTGATCACCCCCTGAAGGTGCTCAAACAGGAATTTTGAGATTTACGATAGACATTTTTGTTTATCAATGGTTGCTATGGCTAATAGTAGTTGAGAAATAATATTTATTTATTATTTTTTTTTAATTGAATATTAATGAACGTGTCTCAATCTCATTCGTTTCAATCGGTCGAAGTTACGATCAGACGAGTACATCCAATTGCTGAATTGCGTGATGCCATCGCTACTGAAGGAGATGCGGCCAACATATTGGTCGTTTGACCATTCTCTCAGTTACTCATGTTGGAAGCTCACGCATGATGTATTCAATCGCAAATTGCAACGGGAGCCAGACTATGATCGAGATGAGCTGGCTGAAAGAGTCCAAACAAATTTGCCAAAAGAAGAGCCAAACACCATCTTCCTCTTTAGTCTTTTGTTTAATATAATTAAAAATCATTGGAAAACTATTCCAATAATTATACCGTTAAATAGTTATGGTTAAACCTATTTACTCGATGATGGTCACATATTTGATCTTGGCAGTATTAAGAGTAATTCTCAATATTTTCTTAAATCTGGTCATATTTTTTACTCAAACCATCATCGAGTCCATCAATTAAGTTTCACTATAACTATTTAGTGGTGTAATTATTGGTATAGTTTTTCACTGATTTGTGATTATATTAAATAAAAGAGGAAGATATGGTGTTTGGCTCTTTTGCTCATGATTAAAACTTACTGCAACAAGTAAAATTTGGTGCTTCTAACTCAGTACCAAGTACTGTATGAACAGTATAAGCTTCATCTAAATATTGTCTACCTACCAACATAATATATTTTTGGAAACAGAAGAAAATCAAATATAAAAATATTATATAGTTACAATTGTTATTTAACTTCAAAAGTGATTTTTTATCAACAGTTCACTCAAAAAATTTATGGGAAACAATTGATAACCGTAAGTATTCCATTAAGTGTGGTGAATGTTTATTCCGATTTTCTCTATCATACTTGATCCGTCTCATTAGAGATTTATATACCTATTAATAATTAAAACATTATTTAGTTTCGGTCAAACCGTTTCAGAGGAGTTCATTAACAAATACTGTGGTCTGTGGCACGACATTTTAGATTCTGAGCGGAGCGAGGGAGCTATTGTTTTTACAATGGTGTTTATTTATTTATTTATTTTTTATTTTTATATCCTGTATACAAAATTTCTTCCAGAAGAAGTGTTTCGATTTCAACATATAGTACCTTATATTTTAGCAAATTGGATCAAGATGGTACTTTAGAGATGTCATTTTTCGATTTTCTCAATAGTTATTTAATGCCACCGGAAAAGCCACCGAAAAATTACGAAAAAACGCTAAAAATGGGATTTTAATTTCTAATGCTTTGTTTATCACCATAGAAACGAATAAAAAATTGTAATATTTTAATATTAGTTCAACTTGATTACCTACATGATAAAATAAATAATAGCAATATAAAATATCCAGACTGACAAACCGTCTCCGCTCAGAATCGTTTTTCTTATACAATGATATTATATCATTGAATTCAAATTTAATAAAACCATTATACAATGACCCACTTGTAATCTACTGTACAGCAGAACGACATCCACTTACCTGCTTTTTATATATTAGATAAACATAATCTACTTGATATGCTGTCGTACAATGTCCGCGATCTGACGTAATCGAATTGCCTACCAGGGTGGCTGAATTGCACTTACTGCTGCGAGTTACATCCAAAAGGATTTGAACAAGCACAATTTTTTAAAGGGTTGTCATTTTTAAGGGCAAAAATTGCGCAGGGTCAGCTAGTATAATATATTATGCTAGTTCAATTATACGTCATGTATTTTAGAAAATATTATGTTTAGAAAAATTCCAGAAATAAGGTTATGTATTAATAATATATTATAATAATATATGTTTTTGGGCTGGATACAACATTTTTTCTGACCGTAATTTATTGTTGTCCTGAGCCATGGCAACCAACTAATAACTACAATTATATCGATTAATCATTATTAACTATTAACTACTATAGCTTATTCCTTGGACTTCGTGGCCGGTTAAAAATGCCAACTCTATAGATATATAATTATATATAATTCAAACTTTCTGAAATTCGTTATTTAATATTCGGTGTAATGGTGTTCAAAACTTAAAAATGTTCATCGATCATCTCGAATATCCAAAAACTTGTGCGAGCAACACTTTAAAATCCGAACTTTGGAAAATGCTTCATTAGTGCATATTTATTACTTACACTGTGGTACAGTGAAAATTTCAAGCCTGAATCTATGATTGTCCAGGCTCTACGTTTATCAGCAAGTGTGTCAGTCTGGGCAAGTTCGATTATATTACATTATAGCCGTCCCGTCCGGCGTTGCCCGTGAGACACGCTTTTGATTATATGAGCAGTTTATTTTCGAAGTGTGTACGTTATTACGAATGTTTTATTAACACGTTAATGAGTGCCACGGTGTTTATGATGTGCATATTGTGTAGGCTCCCGGGACAACGGTCGAACAATTAGCGATAGGAATACCATTTTTACTAAGTTATATGGTTTTGACCATGTGGTACAGATCTAAAATTATATTCAATCATATTAATAACAACTATTTTATTTTTTGAAACCAATGGCCACCTCATAATAAACATAAATATACCTATCTTTACTATTAATTACTTTATTTTTTTGCCGGACAGATGGCATCACTATATTGTATTTCGAATTCATCCAGATTTTCTACTTTTACCGTGGATTTTCCCAAAATATTCTTTCATACAACCCTTTTCCTGACAATTACGAAGACAAAAATAAATAAATATTATCCAGATCGGCACCGCCGCTTTTAATTGATGCCCGGACAAACACTTTTGGCCCACCATTTTTATTTATAAGATTAAGTTATATAGATTATTTTCTTAAGGATTTCGCATATTTTTTTTTTTTTTTGATTACAGATGTAATTGCAACCAAACATTATCATATAAATAAACTGTGTTTTTTAGATAACTGTTTTTGCTCGACACCGCATAAACCGTATTTTGAAATATTAGAATTGTACTGTGTTCGTTACATTAGAATAAAATCCCACCAAAAACATAAACCTGGTTCAATGTGTTTTTGCGCTGTGGAGAAAATAACTAGTTATTTTATTTCTAGATACGTATTGCTTACATAAAATGGTGAGATATAGTTATAGTAATATTCTCAAAGTCTCAACATACAACTGTACATTTTTGTTGATTATATTATTAAAATATCGATTCATTTAATTCGCGTTAATAAAATATTCTTTACGAAGTTGGACTATTTGGTAATTAATTTTATTCAACGATTTCATAATCAATAAAATGTGAACTAAAAATGAGAAAATAAGATAGGTAGGTACATATAAGAAACCGTGACCTTATAAAATATATTTATTCCTCTAAATATTGCTTTATTTAATAAACATAATTGTATTAATCTCTCTATTATAAAAAAAAAGTTTCGTATATTTTATCTCCCGCATAATATAATTTCAATTGCAACCAAAAAATAAATAATTATTAATTGAAAACTTAGAACTGCATTATTTAAATAAGTTTTGTGTATTTTATCTTCCACATATTTTATTTTTAAATATTTCAAATTACATAAATTAAATTTCAAAATGCAAGTTTGTGAAGACATTTTTTCTGGCCAATAAAAAAGTGTCTGACCAACCTCTTTAAGGATCTGGTTTGTACTTTGGTGGGTTGAAATTAGAAATTTTCAGTAATTTCTAAAATAACTGGGAAAACAAAAACAAATGGAAGAACATATTTCGTTCAAATTTCAATAATATTATTAAAATAATTGTTTGGTAACATTAGCTTAACATTTATTACAATAAATAGTTAATATTTAACAATCATATAAAAATCAAACTGATAAAATGGTAAATTATTTTTATAAATAATATTGCAACAATAATTGCTGACTAATAAAAAATAAGTAATTTAAATGAGTTCGAAATATTAGTATGGAAATGTAGTATGTAGTATGCAGTATGTAGTATAAACAAAATAAAATGTTTTTTAAACCTTTACAGAGATGAAAATAATCAGTATAGTAATATTATAAGCAAAAATATGAAATGAGTTGAGCGGTGACACTAAATGTTGAAAAAGCTGCCTAATTGTGGAAAATCTAGGTTCTAACACCGGAATTGGAAAATACCAATTTGATAAATTAAAGATCACGTATTATACCTATACCCTGTATTCCGTAACTTTCTACGCAATAAACGTTAGAAATAACTATGTTATCGTTATAACCATTATTGCAGTTATTGTGCAATTACTATTTTGATTACTTACTATTATTACCACATTAATATTATTATTACTACGGTATCGATTTCAATATGATGACTTTATTTATTAGAGATATATTTATATAGTCAATGCAATTTATTTAATATTGTATAGAATCTTATTACCTCTTATTATTTGTATTCTTCACTATTATATACAAATTGAATTGATACCAAATATAAAAATGTAAACAAAATAACGCAAGTAACGCTAATGGCCTAGCTGTCAAAGCATTCAATAAGATTATAAAAAAAGTACATAGTAAAAATATATATTCTGACATATTCATTACCAAGAAGAATTTGTTAAAAACGGATTTAACTGAATTTTAAATACCATCAATATACTGCAATATATTTTAACTTAAGATTGATACTTCAACGGGTTGAACGAAACCCTTTATAATATGTTTTAATTAAGTTTGTGTCGTGTCTTGAGTATCATTTTAATGGCCCATTAAGTTGTTTTTGTGTATATATTTAATACAACTAAAGTAACTAAACAATTTTTGACGTTAAAAAGTGCGGACAATAAACCAACATGAAGAACTAATAATTTGAAAACCAGCATTGCTTTGGCATGATGAAAAATGATGCAGTTAAAAATATCTTGTTGATTAGGAATTATATACTACTTAATATTCACACTTATCTAAACGGTAAAATAATGTTGTCGGTTTTTTAATTTTAACAATTATTTATTTAGAAAAAGCGATATTTGTGTTTATTAACTGAAAAATATAGTTTCTACTATAGTATTTATATTTCATACACACCGCCCATCGAAATTAATGGTCAAAATTAGTTTTATTAAATATAAATGTATAATTAGTGTTTGGAAATTTCATGAAATTTAAAAAAATGTAATATTTCAAGAAATATTTCAAATGTGTAAAATATTTCAGTATTTTAATAAATTTTGTTTTATTTTTAAATAAGTTTTATATTTACATATAATTGTCATAAATCACCTTCATAATTGTATGGTACCTAAATGTATACCTAACTTTTGGTATTATATTTCATATTCAAAACACTAAATATAGGTACAATTATTATAGGTACTTGTTATAACAGTATTAATATTAATACAATATAATATATAATAATGTTTACAATTTCTATAAACCGATGCGTTGCTTCTGTCGTATATTATTGAATTATGATAGGTGTATAATGTTTAGTATATGTACGTTTGATATTTGCATAATAATGTAATAATGATAAATCTATATCATCGAAAGCCCAAGTGCCCAACTGGGTAATAGGACATAGCCACAAAGCCACATAGGTAGGTACAATATACATTGATATTATGCATAGGGATAATAATATGGGAGTATAATATAACGTAAACGGTAAGAAGTAAGAACGCGTTGTTGTACAATATTAATGGTTTTGAATTTTGACGTCGTAAGAAGTCCTATTTTCATATAGATACTATTACATAATATAATATTATATAGTACCAGCTATTGTACCTATTAGGTATTTTACCTACGCATTAAATCCGTTTGCTCGGTCCCCGGATATCTATTTAAAGGTTTAGTGACCGCATTGTGATAGTCGAAAATATATTAATAATTGTCCTAACTCCTAAGGCTAAATAAACAATAGGAAAGTGGTATAATAATATTAAAACGGTCAGTCGCACTATTTAAACGCCCCAACGTAAAACAATATAATATATATTGTATGCAGTGTATGTGTGTGTGTGTGTGTGTGAATGTGTATGTGAAACAAACGCATTGCGGAAAACACTACACACACGAACACATATAAAACAGGTGTTACACACACACAATCTCGTTTTCAGGAAATTCGACCGCTTTTCCCATTCCACTCAGGAAATGACGGTACACGGCAATTCGATTAAAAACCGTTTCGTACAGAAGCTTTTATGGACCGGCTTGTTAAACAGAGTGCCTACGATCATCTATGTGTTTTCGGGTAATGGATATACAGTAGTTTGTTAATTTTTTT
>NC_042494.1:6274636-6284685 GCF_005508785.2 Acyrthosiphon pisum
AATATTCTGCTTTGAAATATAAAATTGAAACTCAATGTTGTCATTCAAAAAAGTAAAAACCTTAAAAAAATATAACGAAAAAAAATATTTAAAAATATATTTTTTTAAGAAAAACGTTGTTTTATAAGCGACTTGAAACTATGTAAAAAAAATATTTTCAAAAAAATTTACATTTTTTGAAATAATGAGTGTTCAATGATAAAAGAATCATCCGATACATAATTTGGAAAATTCGGGTATACTTTTTTCAAGTCATCGTTATAGTAATTAACCACAGAAGGTAATTTATTTAATAGCATTTATTTCGCAATAGTTATAAATTATTCATTTTATTCATTTTTCTAAATATCAATTTAAAACCTACCTAGTATCATGCGTATTACATCATCGTGTAAGTCATTCAAATTCGTTTGTTGTCAACTCTTATAGATAAATGGAATGTGAAATATAATTGGCTTTTAATTATTTAAATAGGCAAATGTAATAAAATAAATGAAAAAAACCATGTATGGTATTATATGAATTAAAATATTATACCATTAAAGATAATACAGTAATATAATATTATTTTACACTATAAAGTGTAACACGGCGCATTAAATAGGCAATTTCCCTGTTTCTACGTATACAAACTAGTACCTACGTAATGTTTTAATTTTATTAATTTAACATTGAACAAGGGGTCAATTATTTGTTTTTTTTTTTATTTGATTTATATTTATTTCCAAAAAAATGATAATGTTTTAGTTACAATAAAATACGATGTTTGTTTTCTATATTTCTGGATTATTTAAAATAAACAACAAATAAATATATTTTATTAAGTATTGTATTTATTTATTAAAATTACCAAAATATGCTCCTAAACATGTAACTATATTTTTTTTAAATTTAATATAGTTATAAATGGAAACATATGATAAAATAAAATACATTTGCACAAATTTTTTAACTAAAATGATTTTAGAATGCAAAGGTGTATCTTTTAAGCTAACATTTATGATTATACAATCATGATTGACAATTTTTTTTTAAAAGTAAAAGGTTCTAAATCACCAAAAGTTAAATTATAAACAGAATTTAATCAAATTTAAAACGCTTGGTTAATGGAACAAAATTATTAACAATACGTTAGTATGAAAAGGTTCTAATTAAATTAATAACTACCAATAATAAACCTAATAATTATTAAATATTATATGATTTATCCATATTCAACAGAATTTTACGATCGAGATACAGATTTCTATGTTTCATAATTATTACGTTGTTTCGTGATAGTATAGGTTGGTAGAACGAGAAAGTATTATTATGAAAAGGATTCAGCTAACAATAATAAAAATAATAAAAATGAATGAAAAAGTTCTGATATAAATATATTTATTTTCATACTAAACATTTTATGATTTGTATTTTATTAATTTATAAATTAACCAATACAGAAAATTATATTATATAATGATACAAAAAAATGAATTAAAAATTTAGGTGTAGTATTATTTTATTATTACTTTTTTTTTTTATTATTATTAATATTATTGGAGTAGAGATAGGGCATCATGAGGACGTCCACGCTTGAGACGCCGGAGAGTAGGCTTATCGCTGAGTTTGAATTATAATGTTTTGAATTAAACTATACAAGTTTCTGCATGCCTTAGAACTTTAATTTTCAAAAAATGTTGTTCAAGGAGAAAAATATTGAAAATCAAACCTTAAAATTGCTCTTCTGGACAATTTCATAAAAACGATTTAGAACCTTTTCATTCTAAACCCACTAAATATATATTTATATAATATGTGTTACTTAGCACATACTAAAAACAACACAAAAAAACATGTAAGTGGATGTCGCTCTGCTGTACGCAGTAGATTACAAATGAGTCATTGTATAATGGATTGTATTAAACTTGAATTCAATAGGTAATATAATATTATTGTATAAGAAAAACGATTCTGAGCGGAGACGGTTTGTCAGTCTGGATATTTTATGTTGTTATTATTTATTTTATCAATAGTTGAATTAATATTATGATATTATTTTTTTTTATTCATTTCTATGGCGATAAACAAAGCATTAGAAATTAAAATCCTATTTTCAGCGTTTTTTCGTAATTTTTCGGTGGTTTTTCCCGTGGCATAAATAACTATTGAGAAAATCGAAAAATGACCTCTTTAAAGTACCATCTTGATTCAATTTACTAAAAGATAAAGTACTATATATTGAAATCGCAGTTCTCCTTCTTGTAGAAATTTTGTATACAAGATATAAAAAAAAAAAAAAAAATAAACACCATTGTAAAACCAATAGCTTCCTCGCTCCGCTCGGAATCTAAAATTTGAAAATTAATAAATCCTGAATCAATGAAATAATATTATATATTATACCATTACATTTACAAAAAAATGTATTGACTGTTATTTATTATAATATATTATTATAATATATTATTATAATTATTGAAGTATATTAAGTAAAAACCAAAAATAATTTTAAAATGATTTATAATTAGGTGCTCAATGAATATTGTATATTTGTTAAATAATTTTAAATTGAACTTCTTAAATTAACTAATACATTTTTATTGATGAAATGTGTAAAATCGTCTTGTTCAGCATTGAATAGTTCGTAAGACGTGTAATAATCGCTGTTATTCACGAAGTTATGAATGGTGGAAAATACCAATACAAATATTGAAATATCGTTCAAGCACGTCAGGAGTATTAAATGAGATGAACTACATCTAAACGAGTTTGATTCAAATATGTCATTCCTTTAACAATATGCATGGTGTATCTAGGGAGTAGGGACCATATTGAATCCTGAATATTCGTGTATGCTAACAAAGTCGCTATAATGGTTGGACCAGATGCCGAAATAAATGAAACACAATAATAATATTATCGTCAAGGAAAGTGAGTTGTGGACAGAATGAGTGGTGTATTGATTATTTTCGCTTCTCTTTGTTTTCTCTGCCCGATTGACGGGGTACTGTAGTACTACGACACCATACTAGACGGGATGACGTGGCAATGAAAGAGACGGCGGTAGTCGAATGTAAAAAGACGGGGAGGGAGGAAATAACGATTTCTGTAGATGTAAAAAATGGACGAGGTCCTTGAGGGAGGAGACAAAAGCGTTTAATAGACTGTCGTAAAAGACTTAAGATTTTATCGTGATTTAATATCGCTGCCCGAGATCTGGTTGGCGGTGGACACGAGGAACGACTAATCGTTACAATGGCATCGTCAACTTTTTCCACCCACTATAGTCCCCTGGGGATCCAGAATTGACTTTAGTGCTCATCATTGCCAAGACGGTGGTGTTACTCCACCGGCTGACGGTTCATTACCATAATATTGCTGTTGCAAAAATAAATGCATAAAACATATATATTATATAATACAATATAGTATATACGTCTTATTATAGAACCGAGAAATATAGAGTGATAAAAGTACAAAGCACCCCATTTCACATCTTAAGTCAATAATTTCACCAGCCATAATAAAGCGGATTTCTCACATTGTTATTTTTGTATGTTTACCACAACTTTCGCACTGTATAGGGTCATGTCGACATCCCCGTGGAATTTAACCAGTAACTGGTGTACAATTCATGTCTCAAATACATAGTGTTTTCTTGTTTATCGCTATTTTTTATTTTATTTGTAATTTTTTTATATCCGAGTAATTCAAACGCTTACGCATAAGATATACAGCTGTTGTGTTGTAGAAAATGTACATTGTACAATATACAATAAATATAGTGTGTACGGAAATAATACTAAAAAAAAAAGCTGAGAAATACAATATGAGTACCTTGGAAGTCATTGTTATTCGTTGCGCATATGCAGAACTATGGAAATTGTTTTTAATATTTTTGTCATGTAGCGAGGACAAGTGTTCTGATATAAATACGCTTATATAGTGATGTTCGCGTTCTTCAATATTAAATATTGATAGTTTTATCATTTACAATATTTATTTCATAAAACTAAACTATACACATATTATATATATAAATATCGATCATCATCAGCATTTTTAATATACACAATATAAACATATTGATTGATTAAATCTGTGTTACAATTCTAGATGAGTATAATATTACAATATGGGTCTGGTGGGGCTCGGTGGTGGGCCTCAGTCATTAACGTGTTCTCAGGTCAAGCATCGGACGGCGTCGCTAGTTCCTGGATAGGTGACGTTGGGTTTTGATGAAGAATCCTCTCCCCAAATACACGTGTTTCTCAACCAACCTTAAGCCCCCTATAAAATGCTAATGGCTATAGTGGCCGATGCTTAAGATCAATAAATAAAAATAAAAAAGTACACTATATTTTTCGACCGAATTATTGATCTTTCCGATGGTATTTTTCCTATAGGTTTCGGTACCGTCAGGTTCTGTTCTGACTTTTCCGGAAAATTAAAAAGTTATTGATAACACATATAAAATTGTATTCAAATAAAGTTTTTTAATGTTCAATATTAATCATTACATTTCTGAGATATGATTATAATACATATAGATAATAGGTTGTTCGTTAAGTTCCATTCTTAAAAATGTTTAATATAGGATTTTATCATGCATAAAAAAGTTTGTACTATACAAAATTGGCTTTGTGATTATTTTAATTTATTTTTAATCACCTAAATTTCCAATAATTTGTTTTTAAATTATGTGGTTATATTATATTACAACTGACAAAGAGTGCACGGAAGACAACAATATTGAACAACGATTATTTCTTATACTATTTTAACTTTTAAAGTCTTTTTGATTCTAGCTTACAAAATGTGTTTGTATCTCAGTAAAAGTATTCGTTCAAAACATAAAATAACATTATAAATCATGATAACAAGTAAATAATTCAAATTTATTACAATATATTCACGTTATAAATTTTAAATTCTCATAAATTAACTCTATCTGTTGACAGCATTAAACATTATAAATTAGGTTAAATATAGATTAAATAGATAAATTACATATTAACAAAATTATGTAGATTTCTCAAAAACGTGTAATAAGACAAATTGTTAGAAATAGAGTTTAATCGAGTCTAATACCTTGAGATTTGAACATAATTTTGACATAAGTTGTAACTTGTAGCTGTTAATAATGCGATAGATAATTATGTATACAATTATAAATATCTTAAATAGATGATGATTAAAATATATAATATAATATAATAATAATTTATGAATATAAAGAAGTATAGATCTTGGTTATTTAAATGAATCTCGAGGTTCAATTATTTATAATTATTTTGTTACATTGTAACAATAATTTAAATTTTATTATTTCAATTCCATTAAGAATATTAGACATATGAATCTATCAAAAAATAATTTTATCATACAATATGGTTAAAGTTAACATATCAGAGTATGGTTCATGAGCTCATATTTTTGATGTAAAATTAATTTGAAATAAAATCGAATGACTTTAAACATTTCGTTGTAGGGATTTCTATGAATATCAATGATTTTGATAACTAGAGTTTAGAGTGTAAAAATAAATATTTTTTTGAATACATTGCTAGTGTAAATAGGTCATAATAATATTCTAACCTTATGTAGGAATACTGTCTCCTATCGCTGAATGTTTACTTAAATTTTTTTTTTTTGACGTTTGGGTAGGAAAATATATCGACTTTTTCTATGCCAGAATATTCGTGATAGTATAAAATTTGAAATTCATTCGGGTATAAAAAGGTTATCATTATTAGTCCAGAAAAGAACCTTATATAGAGACATTTTGTTTGCTAAATAGTGCCGTATTGTCGAAAACTCTGTTCCATAGGTTAATAGACATCCGTACAATTTGCATAGTGTAGCGGATATTACGGTCCAGGAAAACACACAAGGAAGTCGTTACATCCGCGATGAGCATAATGTATACAGATCCTTTATATTGTATCACAACAATATGACTATGCTAAAATACTGTTGGGTTAACCTAACCCGGAGGGTAGGTTGTGGCTGACCAATTTCCGATAAACTAATCTAGAAATGATAATACTGTAAGTATAACATACATACCTACGTGGTATGAATATATAATATATACCCTAAACCAGTTTTGTACATAAATAAATATGAACATAATATGTTATGTAGACGAAAGACGTGTGTACCTATATGTATATATAATAATAAATACATAAAAGTATAATATCATTGTATGTGAACTAAATTATGTATAGTAACTATTATTTTTATTAATATAATATTATAATAAATGTAACTAATTAAGACTATTTTATTGTTATGTCTATGTTTCGGAAGCGTATTGATATTAAAATTATAAATTGGAGTTAAAATTTTTATTATTTAAATAATAGAAGAAGTGAAAGAGTTATCGTTAGTAAATATTTCAATCCAAGCAAATAAACTGCATTCTTCAAAATCATTATAATTTGTACTGTGTATATTGATTACAAAATGTATAACATACTTAATAGTTAATTAAATTTAATTACATCACAATTTCCTATGGTTTATAACAAAAATTATATAGATAACTTATCAAGATTTGAAAGTTTTTTTTTTTTTATTAATAGTTTATATATTTTATAAAAATAAATTATAATAGTAAGGCGATTTAAATTAGCAACAAATATCGAAACAAAAAAAAATGTTTTCTTAATTTCTTATATTATTATGTTATAAAATAGCATCTCATGTTCAAAAAAATCATAAGTTATGTATATTTAATTAAAAATTTAAACCAGGTGTAAACTATATATATTTTAATTATAAAGATAAGTAATTGGATGTTAATGAAGACACCTTGCTGGTATATTATAGGTACCTACTTCAACTTATAATAAGAATAATTTTATAAATTGTGTTTATTTTTCAAGTACTAATAATACATCTTTATAGATACCTATATACATCTATTATAGGTACCAATATATATATTTTATGTGTGTGTGCATCATTTTATTTTTATGTAGTTTTTAAGGGTTTATTTATGGAAATTTTCAAAGTTGTTAATTACAATTCTTCCTCCCCTGCACTCACACTCATAATCACATAATAATAATAATGACCAACAAAATGATTAATTATCCACATTTTTTTTTTTCTACCACTGATTTGAATATGAATTGCATTAATAAACAAATTTATTCTTTTTCGTTAATCTTTGGCGTTTCGCCAATTCTCTAGTATTTATCGTTTAAATATATATTGTGTGATGTGATTAAACGATCTGAAAATGCACAACATTTATATATAAAAGCCGTTTGGGTAAAATGGTTAAAGAAACATAACAAAAAACGAAAACATCATCTACTTATATGTTGTAGACGTGTGCTTTTGTGAATGTGTACTGATTATGTTCAGGGAAAACAATACGACGACAAGACAAGGGACACAGTATTGATCATACCCTCTGTTTGTTCTGCTACACATTGAGGCTGAAAACGTCACCGCGTTAGACTGTGTAAAATAAACTAAGCTCTTTTAGATAATGTTAGGTACATACTTAGGAATGCTAAGCAAGTATACTCTCCATAGTCGGCATTTGGGATGGGAGAGGGTCATGAGGGAACAGTTGCCCCCCACAAAAAAAAATACTGAGAGGGAAAAACCGATCATTTTAAATGGTCAGTAAATTTTGATTAATTTTTGTACCCCAACAATTAGAGCCAAGTGCCGCCTATGATACTCTTCTTATAATGTAGTGAAAATCGACAAAAAACTTTCGAAAACATTAAAGACATTAAGTAATGTGTTTATAAATTATAAAATAGTATACGTGTACATTTATAAACATAACATGTAGCGGCACTTATTAGTATTATAATAGTTATATATTTGATTTTTTTCTTTATAAACCAATATTAATAATGATTTATGTGGAAATACATTATTTTTTTTTATTTTTGGTTTATTGGGCTTTTAAGACCATCCATAAAATGATAAACATTCAAAAACATATAAAATGTACCTAACTAAAATATTTGTATATCATACAAAAATTAATGATTTTTTTAAAATGTTTATTAATTTTATTTTAATATTTAAGCACATGATTATTTCAGAGACAAGTAAAAATTATTTAATGTAATTTAAATGTAAAATTTGTTTGACCAAAATATATACGTTCAAATTCATTTTTGAACTAAGATTTTAATATATTATTTTAAGCTATTCATGATTTTCAAACTTGATCTATTTTGATTAACATACAATTGTGATTTAAATTGTTTTTATTATTATATTTACTGAACAATGTATGACAATCACGTTTTATTTATTAAAAAAATATATATAGAAATTTAATAATATGTGTGTATGAACAGGCGCATGATACGACATATTATTTTTTTCCAACTGCGAAATATTCATGGAACTATAACGACAAGGGTCCATAAGTTGGTGATGGATGATGGTCATGGATTATACTTTACCATCGTGAATAATATTATACTCCCTGTAATGTGTATTACATGATATATGCTTTAATATATTTTTATAATTTATAAGCCATTGACATAATTAAAACGATTTTGAAAGACTACACATTCAAAAATAAAAATATAATAGTCCGATAACAAAATCTAATTTTGTTGATTTATAGTAATCAAGACGTGATTCAATATAAAATATAATAAAAAAAAATATTATAATATCGATATTCACAATGTTATAAAATAGGTAGTTATTATTACTAGGTACCAGGGTTTTTTTTAGTATGGGTACGTTATGATATTTCAATTTTAAACAAAATAGTTGTATGCATGTATAAATTAAATATTTTTACAATAATGGTGTACCACTATTATATCTAAAAAATATAAATATGATTTTCTTAGTCCCGTTATACGAAATACAAATTTATGACAAGTAAGTAAATCAATACAAGTATTCAAATAGTAAATAATTAAATACTTAACATTAATTCGAATACCGCGTTGATATCGTCGTGGGGAGGCATATAGAACATATTTTATGAGCGTATCTTATATTCTATAACATAAGTTATATTCGTTTTTCATGATATTTATCTTACCAATCAAGATTTACAAATATTCAAAATCAGTTCATTGTATTTTGGGACGCTTGTGTCATGTAAAATGTATAATTACTTTAATTCTGGTATAACATTAACGACATATCTGCCATTTTCATACCTTAGAAATTATAATTCATGTAAAGTCCTCTTCTTATTTCGCAAATCAATGGTTATATACTAAGAACTTATGAGTAGGTACTTAATTTATACTCGTGAGTATATTGTTGTATTTAAATACCATAATAATATACAATATTATACCTAGGAATAATATGTATAGGTACCTATTTATTTGTTTTTAAATGGAGAATTAAATATTTTTGGTGTTGTGTATTATTTTATTTTTGTTACTTTGTTTGTTTTTAATCACAACAGAGAAATAACCAATTACATTTACATATTTAAAAAATAAATGAATGCGTCCACATATATATATAAATAAAATAAAAATTGAACAATTTATTACAATAGTTATGACATCAATTTTGTTACGTCAACGTCGATCAGTACTCAGCTAGACAAATGTAATAACAACACATGGAATATGGAAAACATTGTGGGATGTTTGTCAAACATAGAGATTTGAAAAAGATGAATGTTTCGCTTTTTGAGTGTTTTGTTGTTGGAAGAAAAGATCGTAATAGTGAGCAATTTATCATATTGTGCTTTTTTTGATATTTTTTTTTTTACCATAAAAAAATGTGCGTTTTAGTCACAATTTTAACGTTATTGCAAAAATAAAAGTAAGAGGGAACATAACCAGGGACCAATAAAAATGGCAGGCAATGACTCATGTTCGTTGAAGCGTCGTTTATCTGTTTCACTCACAACATGTCATTGGTAAAAAGTTTCTACTACGGGATGGGGGACGTATATAGTGTTGCATTCAAAGCTCGTGCATTTTAAATTAATTGCTAAATGTCCGGGAAGCCGGAGGTGAGCAAAAATTTGTGCTATTTTGATGTGTGTACAATAATAACGGCGATGCGTGAAAATAATCTCGAGATAAACC
>NC_042494.1:6284785-6298660 GCF_005508785.2 Acyrthosiphon pisum
AAAAAAAAAACACCATTGTAAAACCAATAGCTTCCTCGCTCCGCTCAGAATCTAAAATTTGAAAATTAATAAATCCTGAATCAATGAAATAATATTATATATTATACCATTACATTTACAAAAAATTGTATTGACTGTTATTTATTATAATATATTATTATAATTATTGAAGTATATTAAGTAAAAACCAAAAATAATTTTAAAATGATTTATAATTAGGTGCTCAATGAATATTGTATATTTGTTAAATAATTTTAAATTGAACTTCTTAAATTAACTAATACATTTTTATTGATGAAATGTGTAAAATCGTCTTGTTCAGCATTGAATAGTTCGTAAGACGTGTAATAATCGCTGTTATTCACGAAATTATGAATGGTGGAAAATACCAATACAAATATTGAAATATCGTTCAAGCACGTCAGGAGTATTAAATGAGATGAACTACATCTAAACGAGTTTGATTCAAATATGTCATTCCTTTAACAATATGCATGGTGTATCTAGGGAGTAGGGACCATATTGAATCCTGAATATTCGTGTATGCTAACAAAGTCGCTATAATGGTTGGACCAGATGCCGAAATAAATGAAACACAATAATAATATTATCGTCAAGGAAAGTGAGTTGTGGACAGAATGAGTGGTGTATTGATTATTTTCGCTTCTCTTTGTTTTCTCTGCCCGATTGACGGGGTACTGTAGTACTACGACACCATACTAGACGGGATGACGTGGCAATGAAAGAGACGGCGGTAGTCGAATGTAAAAAGACGGGAAGGGAGGAAATAACGATTTCTGTAGATGTAAAAAATGGACGAGGTCCTTGAAGGAGGAGACAAAAGCGTTTAATAGACTGTCGTAAAAGACTTAAGATTTTATCGTGATTTAATATCGCTGCCCGAGATCTGGTTGGCGGTGGACACGAGGAACGACTAATCGTTACAATGGCATCGTCAACTTTTTCCACCCACTATAGTCCCCTGGGGATCCAGAATTGACTTTAGTGCTCATCATTGCCAAGACGGTGGTGTTACTCCACCGGCTGACGGTTCATTACCATAATATTGCTGTTGCAAAAATAAATGCATAAAACATATATATTATATAATACAATATAGTATATGCGTCTTATTATAGAACCGAGAAATATAGAGTGATAAAAGTACAAAGCACCCCATTTCACATCTTAAGTCAATAATTTCACCAGCCATAATAAAGCGGATTTCTCACATTGTTATTTTTGTATGTTTACCACAACTTTCGCACTGTATAGGGTCATGTCGACATCCCCGTGGAATTTAACCAGTAACTGGTGTACAATTCATGTCTCAAATACATAGTGTTTTCTTGTTTATCGCTATTTTTTATTTTATTTGTAATTTTTTTATATCCGAGTAATTCAAACGCTTACGCATAAGATATACAGCTGTTGTGTTGTAGAAAATGTACATTGTACAATATACAATAAATATAGTGTGTACGGAAATAATACTAAAAAAAAGCTGAGAAATACAATATGAGTACCTTGGAAGTCATTGTTATTCGTTGCGCATATGCAGAACTATGGAAATTGTTTTTAATATTTTTGTCATGTAGCGAGGACAAGTGTTCTGATATAAATACGCTTATATAGTGATGTTCGCGTTCTTCAATATTAAATATTGATAGTTTTATCATTCACAATATTTATTTCATAAAACTAAACTATACACATATTATATATATAAATATCGATCATCATCAGCATTTTTAATATACACAATATAAACATATTGATTGATTAAATCTGTGTTACAATTCTAGATGAGTATAATATTACAATATGGGTCTGGTGGGGCTCGGTGGTGGGCCTCAGTCATTAACGTGTTCTCAGGTCAAGCATCGGACGGCGTCGCTAGTTCCTGGATAGGTGATGTTGGGTTTTGATGAAGAATCCTCTCCCCAAATACACGTGTTTCTCAACCAACCTTAAGCCCCCTATAAAATGCTAATGGCTATAGTGACCGATGCTTAAGATCAATAAATAAAAATAAAAAAGCACACTATGTTTTTCGACCGAATTATTGATCTTTCCGATGGTATTTTTCCTATAGGTTTCGGTACCATCAGGTTCTGTTCTGACTTTTCCGAAAAATTAAAAAGTTATTGATAACACATATAAAATTGTATTCAAATAAAGTTTTTTAATGTTCAATATTAATCATTACATTTCTGAGATATGATTATAATACATATAGATAATAGGTTGTTCGTTAAGTTCCATTCTTAAAAATGTTCAATATAGGATTTTATCATGCATAAAAAAGTTTGTACTTTACAAAATTAGCTTTGTGATTATTTTAATTTATTTTTAATCACCTAAATTGCCAATAATTTGTTTTTAAATTATGTGGTTATATTATATTAAAACTGACAAAGAGTGCACGGAAGTCAACAATATTGAACAACGATTATTTCTTATACTATTTTAACTTTTAAAGTCTTTTTGATTCTAGCTTACAAAATGTGTTTGTATCTCAGTAAAAGTATTCGTTCAAAACATAAAATAACATTATAAATCATGATAACAAGTAAATAATTCAAATTTATTACAATATATTCACGTTATAAATTTTAAATTCTCATAAATTAACTCTATCTGTTGACAGCATTAAACATTATAAATTAGGTTAAATATAGATTAAATAGATAAATTACATATTAAAAAAATTATGTAGCTTTCTCAAAAACGTGTAATAAGACAAATTGTTAGAAATAGAGTTTAATCGAGCCTAATACCTTGAGATTTGAACATAATTTTGACATAAGTTGTAACTTGTAGCTGTTAATAATGCGATAGATAATTATGTATACAATTATAAATATCTTAAATAGATGATGATTAAAATATATAATATAATATAATAATAATTTATGAATATAAAGAAGTATAGATCTTGGTTATTTAAATGAATCTCGAGGTTCACTTATTTATAATTATTTTGTTACATTGTAACAATAATTTAAATTTTATTATTTCAATTCCATTAAGAATATTAGACATATGAATCTATCAAAAAATAATTTTATCATACAATATGGTTAAAGTTAACATATCAGAGTATGGTTCATGAGCTCATATTTTTTATGTAAAATTAATTTGAAATAAAATCGAATGACTTTAAACATTTCGTTGTAGGGATTTCTATGAATATCAATGATTTTGATAACTAAGTAGAGTTGATACTACTAGAGTTTAGAGTGTAAAAATAAATATTTTTTTGAATACATTGCTAGTGTAAATAGGTCATAATAATATTCTAACCTTATGTAGGAATACTGTCTCCTATCGCTGAATGTTTACTTAAATTTTTTTTTTTTGACGTTTGGGTAGGAAAATATATCGACTTTTTCTATGCCAGAATATTCGTGATAGTATACAATTTGAAATTCATTCGGGTATAAAAAGGTTATCATTATTAGTCCAGAAAAGAACCTTATATAGAGACATTTTGTTTGCTAAATAGTGCCGTATTGTCGAAAACTCTGTTCCATAGGTTAATAGACATCCGTACAATTTGCATAGTGTAGCGGATATTACGGTCCAGGAAAACACACAAGGAAGTCGTTACATCCGCGATGAGCATAATGTATACAGATCCTTTATATTGTATCACAACAATATGACTATGCTAAAATACTGTTGGGTTAACCTAACCCGGAGGGTAGGTTGTGGCTGACCAATTTCCGATAAACTAATCTAGAAATGATAATACTGTAAGTATAACATACATACCTACGTGGTATGAATATATAATATATACCCTAAACCAGTTTTTTTGTACATAAATAAATATGAACATAATATGTTATGTAGACGAAAGACGTGTGTACCTATATGTATATATAATAATAAATATATAAAAGTATAATATCATTGTATGTGAACTAAATTATGTATAGTAACTATATTATTTTTATTAATATAATATTATAATAAATGTAACTAATTAAGACTATTTTATTGTTATGCCTATGTTTCGGAAGCGTATTGATATTAAAACTATAAATTGGAGTTAAAATTTTTATTATTTAAATAATAGAAGAAGTGAAAGAGTTATCGTTAGTAAATATTTCAATCCAAGCAAATAAACTGCATTCTTCAAAATCATTATAATTTGTAATGTGTATATTGATTACAAAATGTATAACATACTTAATAGTTAATTCAATTTAATTACATCACAATTTCCTATGGTTTATAACAAAAATTATATAGATAACCTATCAAGATTTGAAAGTATTTTTTTTTATTATTAATAGTTTATATTTATAAAAATAAATTATAATAGTAAGGCGATTTAAATTAGCAACAAATATCGAAACAAAAAAAAATGTTTTCTTAATTTCTTATATTATTATGTTATAAAATAGCATCTCATGTTCAAAAAAATCATAAGTTATGTATATTTAATTAAAAATTTAAAACAGGTGTAAACTATATATATTTTAATTATAAAGATAAGTAATTGGATGTTAATGAAGACACCTTGCTGGTATATTATAGGTACCTACTTAAACTTATAATAAGAATAGTTTTATAAATTGTGTTTATTTTTTAAGTACTAATAATACATCTTTATAGATACCTATATACATCTATTATAGGTACCAATATATATATTTTATGTGTGTGTGTGCATCATTTTATTTTTATGTAGTTTTTAAGGGTTTATTTATGGAAATTTTCAAAGTTGTTAATTACAATTCTTCCTCCCCCGCACTCACACTCATAATCACATAATAATAATAATGACCAACAAAATGATTAATTATCCACATTTTTTTTTTGCTACCACTGATTTGAATATGAATTGCATTAATAAACAAATTTATTCTTTTTCGTTAATCTTTGGCGTTTCGCCAATTCTCTAGTATTTATCGTTTAAATATATGTTGTGTGATGTGATTAAACGATCTGAAAATGCACAACATTTATATATAAAAGCCGTTTGGGTAAAATGGTTAAAGAAACATAACAAAAAACGAAAACATCATCTACTTATATGTTGTAGACGTGTGCTTTTGTGAATGTGTACTGATTATGTTCAGGGAAAACAATACGACGACAAGACAAGGGACACAGTATTGATCATACCCTCTGTTTGTTCTGCTACACATTGAGGCTGAAAACGTCACCGCGTTAGACTGTGTAAAATAAACTAAGCTCTTTTAGATAATGTTAGGTACATACTTAGGAATGCTAAGCAAGTATACTCTCCATAGTCGGCATTTGGGATGGGAGAGGGTCATGAGGGAACAGTTGCCCCCCACAAAAAAAAATACTGAGAGGGAAAAACCGATCATTTTAAATGGTCAGTAAATTTTGATTAATTTTTGTACCCCAACAATTAGAGCCAAGTGCTGCCTATGATACTCTTCTTATAATGTAGTGAAAATCGACAAAAAACTTTCAAAAACATTAAAGACATTAAGTAATGTGTTTATAAATTATAAAATAGTATACGTGTACATTTATAAACATAACATGTAGCGGCACTTATTAGTATTATAATAGTTATATATTTGATTTTTTTCTTTATAAACCAATATTAATAATGATTTATGTGGAAATACATTATTTTTTTTTATTTTTGGTTTATTGGGCTTTTAAGACCATCCATAAAATGATAAACATTCAAAAACATATAAAATGTACCTAACTAAAATATTTGTATATCATACAAAAATTAATGATTTTTTTAAAATGTTTATTAATTTTATTTTAATATTTAAGCACATGATTATTTCAGAGACAAGTAAAAATTATTTAATGTAATTTAAATGTAAAATTTGTTTGACCAAAATATATGCGTTCAAATTCATTTTTGAACTAAGATTTTAATATATTATTTTAAGCTATTCATGATTTTCAAACTTGATCTATTTTGATTAACATACAATTGTGATTTAAATTGTTTTTATTATTTTTTTTTTTTTTTTTATTATTATTATTTATTTACAAACAAACAGTGAATAAGTACAATAAAGCGATATACATTTGTTTGACACCTTCTTTAAGCAATTGCTTGTGTTGAAGGTGGTGAGTTCATGATATCTTAATATCTAAAGTTTACACCGATCAGTTCTAATATTAAATTATTATTAATAGGAGAAAAAATAAAAAAATAAAAATAAAATAGTAATCGAATTAAATCCTTATAGAAAACTTATTTGACTCAATATATAAGATTTAAAATACTTATAATTACTGAAATTATTAACATTAATTGACATTCTATTATATAGTGAAAGTGCTCGATTTAGGCAACTTTTATATCCAAATTGTTTGTTACATTTTGGAATAGTTACATTTATATTTTTCCTAAATCTCGTATTATAATCATGATTACAAGGAGGTAGGTACATTTTATGTTTAAAACTTAATAGCAAGGTACATTTAATAAGAAGTTTATCTATGTCTAAGACATTTAGTTCATTATAAATAAATGTAGTACAAGTATGTATAGGAAGTTTTAAAATAAATTTAATAATCTTATTCATAGTCGATTTTAATTTTATCAAGTGAGTTTCATAAGCACCACCCCATATCTCGATACCAAATGCAATAATTGATTGAACTAGGGAAATATAAATAATTCTAAGTTGATATTTATCAAGTATGTGCCTAAGATCTCTAAAAACATAAAAGAATTTACGAATTATGTTTGTAATATAATTTATATGTATGTTCCATTTTAATTATATTTACTGAACAATGTATGACAATCACGTTTTATTTATTAAAAAAATATATATAGAAATTTAATAATATGTGTGTATGAACAGGCGCATGATACGACATATTATTTTTTTCCAACTGCGAAATATTCATGGAACTATAACGACAAGGGTCCATAAGTTGGTGATGGATGATGGTCATGGATTATACTTTACCATCGTGAATAATATTATACTCCCTGTAATGTGTATTACATGATATATGCTTTAATATATTTTTATAATTTATAAGCCATTGACATAATTAAAACGATTTTGAAAGACTACACATTCAAAAATAAAAATATAATAGTCCGATAACAAAATCTAATTTTGTTGATTTATAGTAATCAAGACGTGATTCAATATAAAATAAAATAAAAAAAAATATTATAATATCGATATTCACAATGTTATAAAATAGATAGTTATTATTATTAGGTACCAGGGTTTTTTTTAGTATGGGTACGTTATGATATTTCAATTTTAAACAAAATAGTTGTATGCATGTATAAATTAAATATTTTTACAATAATGGTGTACCACTATTATATCTTAAAAATATAAATATAATTTTCTTAGTCCCATTATACGAAATACAAATTTATGACAAGTAAGTAAATCAATACAAGTATTCAAATAGTAAATAATTAAATACTTGACATTAACTCGAATACCGCGTTGATATCGTGGTGGGGAGGCATATAGAACATATTTTATGAACGTATCTTATATTCTATAACATAAGTTATATTCGTTTTTTAATGATATATCTTACTAATCAAAATTTAAAAATATTCAAAATCAGTTCATTGTATTTTGGGACGCTTGCACCATGTAAAATGTATAATTATTTTAATTCTGGTATAACATTAACGACATATCTACCATTTTCATACCTTAGAAATTATAATTCATGTAAAGTCCCCTTCTTATTTCGCAAATCAATGGTTATATACTAAGAACTTATGAGAAGGTACTTAATTTATACTCGTGAGTATATTGTTGTATTTAAATACCATAATAATATACAATATTATACCTAGGAATAATAGGTATAGGTACCTATTTATTTGTTTTTAAATGGAGAATTACATATTTTTGGTGTTGTGTATTATTTTATTTTTGTTACTTTGTTTGTTTTTAATCACAACAGAGAAATAACCAATTACATTTACATATTTAAAAAATAAATGAATGCGTCCACATATATATATATAAATAAAATAAAAATTGAACAATTTATTACAATAGTTATGACATCAATTTTGTTACGTCAACGTCGATCAGTACTCAGCTATACAAATGTAATAACAACACATGGAATATGGAAAACATTGTGGGATGTTTGTCAAACATAGAGATTTGAAAAAGATGAATGTTTCGCTTTTTGAGTGTTTTGTTGTTGGAAGAAAAGATCGTAATAGTGAGCAATTTATCATATTGTGTTTTTTTTGATATTTTTTTTTTACCATAAAAAAATGTGCGTTTTAGTCACAATTTTAACGTTATTGCAAAAATAAAAGTAAGAGGGAACATAACCAGGGACCAATAAAAATGGCAGGCAATGACTCATGTTCGTTGAAGCGTCGTTTATCTGTTTCACTCACAACATGTCATTGGTAAAAAGTTTCTACTACGGGACGGGGGACGTATATAGTGTTGCATTCAAAGCTCGTGCATTTTAAATTAATTGCTAAATGTCCGGGAAGCCGGAGGTGAGCAAAAATTTGTGCTATTTTGATGTGTGTACAATAATAACGGCGATGGTGAAAATAATTTCGAGATAAACCATAAACATGTGTGTGTGTTGAGTATTATAGTATTGTGTGTGTGTGTGTATTTTTTTTTCTGTACCGTTTTGATGATTGGAACTGTGTCTGAATTCGCAGCTTCTGTCAATGCACGTCTGAGTCGTGCCCGACGCGCCTGAGTCCCCTGAGCCGCCAACGTCTGAGCTGAGAGCAGGATTCCCGCCTGGATCCCATATAGAATAATTTTTTGTATAAATCAAACTAATCAATAATATACCTATAATTTGCATTACAAATTATATTTTCATGACGATATAATATCGTCTTAGTTTAAATGGTTTTATGATTCAACAACATTTTCAGTATCATTACAGTAATAATAAATAATATTTCTGGCATAGGAATTAAAATAATATAACATACTATGCTAGGCGATTGTGTTGAATACTCGCATATAAATAAATAGTTCAATGGAGCATTTTAATGAAAAAAAAAAGGCGTTGTATGTAGTTTGTGAAATATGAATGCATGCATTACATTATATAAATATTATTAAATTATGTTCTTTTAACATGCTATTAAATATAAGAAAAAAGTTAACATGTCATGATGATTATATTATATACAGTTAATATTATACAAACGAGCTGCAAATATGGTAAAATTACATAAAATATGTACCTACTGTTTGAATATGTATTTCATGTTATTGAAATTAGAATATTTGAATAATATTAATCCTAAAAGCTACTACAGTAACTTCGAAGTTTTGAAACTTCTAATGAATTGGTTTGTAACCCTTAATGCTAAGAACTTCAGATTTAGACAGTTTGAAAATATATATTATCTAATTTATTTTTATTTTTAAAGTTTAAGTATGTACAGCTACATATAAAAACTGCATTATTTTTATTTTCTACAAAGAATTATTTTCATTATTACTCTGGTTTTTGATTTAGTAAACGTGATAACATAAATGTATTGATTATATTATGCAAATAAATTATATTAGCATAACAAATATGATAATTTAACCAGGTTTATATGATTAAAACATAAATAGTACACATATTTTTAATTGTAAAATATGTTATTTGCAATAATTATAATATTATATATTCTATAGAATATTGTCTTTGACTAAAAATTAGATTCTGAATCTGAGTGAAGTAACGATTGTATATTTATAGTTAGTACCTATAACCTAATATGAGAGTCTCAATGTATTGAAAGAATGCAGTGAATGTATTGATTTTAGAAAGATGTTTGTATGTTTTTTTTGTGTTTTTCATTACCTTTGGAGCAGTAAAAGTGCTTAGATTTTCAACTTTAAGAGTGGTTTTTTAAATGTAAAAAATGTCCAGTAATTTTCAAAATATACAAGAAAAACGGGATTTTTTACGTACAACCAATTTTTGACAAAATCGATTTTGTTTTTTTTTGACATAAGTTACTGAAAAATGAATAACTTCAGATAATTTAAAATGTTTACTAAGATGTTTATATACTAATATATTTATTACTAATGGTATTTTATATACAATAAGTTGCAATATTTTACAATTTTTATTAGTCTTGTTAAGTTATATTATATAAACATTTGACATTTTCGATTTGTTTAAGTTTTTTTTTCTTAAAATTAATGAAATATTTTTTGCTCGGTCAAAAATCTTGAAAATGTAATACAAGTTTCCTCATAAGTTGTTCATACCAATTAAAGAATATCGAAAATACAATGTGTTCATAATATTTGTTTATACGGGTTTAAAATTAAATTTTTTACAAAATTGGTCAAAATCGCAATTATAATATGCAAATTATTCTGTAGTTAAAAGTTCATAATAGTTTTTATTTCCATAAGGATTTTCGTAGGTTGTTATTAGTGGAATTAAAAAAAAAGAGCGTTATTGAACAATACATTTTTATGTGTATCTTATGTTTAAAATTCACACGCAAAATAACAGTTTCTCATCAAATTATTATTATTTTGTTGTATTTAAAAATGAATATCCCATTATATCCATAGATACTTGCAATTTTCACCAAATGTATATATTAGAATTTTTCATGAATGATATAATATGAAATTAGATATTAAAAACGAAGAATTATGATTTTAGATATTTTATTGTAATTTGAAAATATTATTTGTGGAACTTGATACATTTAACGTATATTATTACATTTTACATCCACACAAAATGACTTTATCAAATGCAATGTTTTCAGAACAAATTAATTAAAACTACCGTATTACTAATTATAAATTAATAAACCAACACAATATCAATATAAATATATCATACAAATTATAAAATATATTTAGTAATATAATAGGCTGAATCATTTTGCGCACCTATGCAACGTTTTTTCATTAAATTCAAATTTAACACATGGGTACATTACAGTGACTTTGTCAATGACGAAGGTACATTATACACCTACTGTTAGCAGAGCGGTTACTTGCATTCATATAAACATTCCTCTTTTTATGTTTATACATTTTGTAATGATACTGGATAGTACTCGTACTATGCATAGATAATTAATTGTGGTTTTATAAATAGGATGTTTTCTCTCAGTTATGGAAGCACATTTTGTTTTACCGAATTCTATAAAAAAAATGTATTATCATGGAAGCACTATATTATACTGCACCATGATGATCGAAACGAGATGAGTGTCGGCTAATCAGTAAATGACTCTGATGAATCAGAAATAGCGATTTTTTTACTTTTTATATTAATCGTTATATTATATTGAGATATTTAATTTATAAATCATATTTTTTTTGGTCCAATAACTTACTTATCATATTTTATGATATCTATGTTATATAACTGTTTTTTGATTTAGCATTCATATTATTTAAAAACATTTAATTAAAATAATTTATTTTGTTTAACGGACTGCTTATAATTTATGTACCAAACTGAAACAAACCTAATATCACATATTATTAGTATTATAATGACATCGGTTTATGTTCACGAATTATACTTACATAATGTATAGTTATATAATATAATCAAAATTATTATACAATATTAAATTAAATATTGTATTAATTTATGTCAGTTAAATTGTTCAATATTATTAGATAACCACTTTGTAAGTATTTTTTTAATAAGGAAAAATAGTAGAAGTTCCTTCTAATATAAAAGTTTGCATGTATAATGATAGAATTACTTTTTAAGAAATACCTATAGGGCCACAAGAAAGAAATATAAACAAAATAAATTCAACTTTCAAGTATAGTTGTTGCACACATCGAATTTTGTATGAAGATGTTGCAAAAATTGAATTAAAGAATTCATATGCACCAGCATCGTAATATATTCATATAATATATTTTGGGTGATTTTATTGGGCAGTTGAATATGAGATATGAGATATATATTATATATAGATATTAAGATATATAATATATAAGCGCAGGTGCTGTAGTTTAAAAAATAAAAATATTAAGAAGATGAAAAGTAACGCAAATTTATAAGCAAATTAATCAATTACACTTTGTAAGTTACAATTCATTGACTATTTTCCTTAAGCCAATATTCAAATTTTTTTCAATCAAAACATTGTGATTTTCTCAAATTGGTTCAATATTCAGTGAGGTATTGTGTTAGATATCTATAAATATATTATAATAACTTATCAAAGATGATTTTTTTCTGTATATATTATATTGTGTAAGTAACTATTACTCATTAGTTATTATACGTTATGTTATAACAATTACTTTTTTAAATGAAAATAAATTAACTGACCCTTTGTAGTCGTCTGTCAAGACTATTCAGTTCAAAAGTCACATGCTGTTTGTACATTTTGCATTACAAATTTATTATGGGATTTAAATTCATATATGATGATACAATTTTAATGATTTTTTTGTGACACTTTTCTGATGGTCAAAATATTATAATTTAGTGAACATTTTAATAATAATAACAAAAAAAAAAAAAAATGATGAATAAGTATTAAGTTATAATATTTATTTACGATATAATATTAGTAAAAATATGTAAAAGTGACCTACTATCTGTTTGATACACATTTAAAAAGTATCAAACATACAGAAGGCTGTTACAATAACTTTGTGTAGTACCACGGTAACGACAGATCTGAAATGTTACATAATAATTATGTACCTACCTACCTATATACTTGTGCTAATTTTAAATTCCCAATTATGTTACATTGTTCTCTTATTCGTATAGGAAGTGTTTGGAAATTGAAACTCACTCTAAAACAGCGTGGTTCATTGTGTTTAGACATCACCTAGGTACGTACACTATGTTCTATCGTATAAAGTACTTGGGTTATGGTTTTAATTAAAACATACCGTTATAGAGTAACTTTACCAACGTGACCGGCGGGAACTGTAATTATTTTTAAAGCCCTCGGGAATATCGTGTCATTCGACATCAGGAAGGCGCATCTCTATTAAACGTCAACCATCTTCGCTAGTCGAAATATTTCATATCGTAGGTATACAACACCGACACACCGTGGTCGATTGGTGAAATACTATTATATAATTTTATTGAATTAATCTTCTCCCGTTTGTTCTATGGTGATGTGGTGCTATGGTGCTGGTCTATTTAAGTATTTCTTGACAAAATAATATTATATAATTATCAAGACATAATATCTTGTACTTAGGATCTACCTCATAAAGATTTTATGAATTTTATGATGTTGTTTTAAAATTTTCGTGGTTCACATTGAATATAATAATATATTATAATCTCATACTGTACCTACGATTAAGTATTAACACGGTATAGGTACAGTGAATCTCTTGAAAGTTTTAGTAAGTCAACTTTTAGAAAATCAACCATTATAATAGTTATGTTTTATAAAGTATTTATACTCGGAAAACCATATTTTAGAAACATAACGTTTCAAGTTAAATAACTATCAATCATGCGAGCAGGTATAATTAGGTATAGCTCTCCATATCGTTGTATATGATTATCTCGGTATACTATTATTAATATTACGTCGATAACAAATTATAAATAGTATGAAATAAATTAAGTAATTAAGTACTCATACCATATTTCGGTGACACATAATATATAAAAGGGGACGAGGTGGCCGAGCGGTCTAAGGCGTCGGTTGCGTCGCAGCCGTCGCTGGTTCGATTCTCGGTCACTGGGTGGCATTTTTCTTCGGGCAAGTCACGGTGTCCGGAGAACAAGTGCCGCCATCCCTCTCCCGGACATGGCAGATACTTACGGGTGCCCAATCAAAAATTCTGCCAAACCCAACACACACGTGTTCCCCCCCTACCGACAGTAAAACGTACAAAAAAACCAATGCAGCTAATGGCCATAGTAGCTGGGCTTAAGATC
>NC_042494.1:6298760-6303551 GCF_005508785.2 Acyrthosiphon pisum
CATATAAATAAATAGTTCAATGGAGCATTTTAATGAAAAAAAAAAGGCGTTGTATGTAGTTTGTGAAATATGAATGCATGCATTACATTATATAAATATTATTAAATTATGTTCTTTTAACATGCTATTAAATATAAGAAAAAAGTTAACATGTCATGATGATTATATTATATACAGTTAATATTATACAAACGAGCTGCAAATATGGTAAAATTACATAAAATATGTACCTACTGTTTGAATATGTATTTCATGTTATTGAAATTAGAATATTTGAATAATATTAATCCTAAAAGCTACTACAGTAACTTCGAAGTTTTGAAACTTCTAATGAATTGGTTTGTAACCCTTAATGCTAAGAACTTCAGATTTAGACAGTTTGAAAATATATATTATCTAATTTATTTTTATTTTTAAAGTTTAAGTATGTACAGTTACATATAAAAACTGTATTATTTTTATTTTCTGCAAAGAATTATTTTCATTATTACTCTGGTTTTTGATTTAGTATACATGATAACATAAATGTATTGATTATATTATGCAAATAAATTATATTAGCATAACAAATATGATAATTTAACCAGGTTTATATGATTAAAACATAAATAGTACACATATTTTTAATTGTAAAATATTTTATTTGCAATAATTATAATATTATATATTCTATAGAATATTGTCTTTGACTAAAAATTAGATTCTGAATCTGAGTGAAGTAACGATTGTATATTAATAGTTAGTACCTATAACCTAATATGAGAGTCTCAATGTATTGAAAGAATGCAGTGAATGTATTGATTTTAGAAATATGTTTGTATGTTTTTTTTTGTGTTTTTCATTACCTTTGGAGCAGTAAAAGTGCTTAGATTTTCAACTTTAAGAGTGGTTTTTTAAATGTAAAAAATGTCCAGTAATTTTCAAAATATACAAGAAAAACGGGATTTTTTACGTACAACCAATTTTTGACAAAATCGATTTTGTTTTTTTTTTTGACATAAGTTACTGAAAAATGAATAACTTCAGATAATTTAAAATGTTTACTAAGATGTTTATATACTAATATATTTATTACTAATGGTATTTTATATACAATAAGTTGCAATATTTTACAATTTTTATTAGTCTTGTTAAGTTATATTATATAAACATTTGACATTTTCGATTTGTTTAAGTTTTTTTTTTCTAAAAATTAATGAAATATTTTTTGCTCGGTCAAAAATCTTGAAAATGTAATACAAGTTTCCTCATAAGTTGTTCATACCAATTAAAGAATATCGAAAATACAATGTGTTCATAATATTTGTTTATACGGGTTAAAAAATTAAATTTTTTACAAAATTGGTCAAAATCGCAATTATAATATGCAAATTATTCTGTAGTTAAAAGTTCATAATAGTTTTTATTTCCATAAGGATTTTCGTAGGTTGTTATTAGTGGAATTAAAAAAAAAGAGCGTTATTGAACAATACATTTTTATGTGTATCTTATGTTTAAAATTCACACGTAAAATAACGGTTTCTCATCAAATTATTATTATTTTGTTGTATTTAAAAACGAATATCCCATTATATCCATAGATACTTGCAATTTTCACCAAATGTATATATTAGAATTTTTCATGAATGATATAATATGAAATTAGATATTAAAAACGAAGAATGATGATTTTAGATATTTTATTGTAATTTGAAAATATTATTTGTGGAACTTGATACATTTAACGTATATTATTACATTTTACATCCACACACAGTGACTTTATCAAATGCAATGTTTTCAGAACAAATTAATTAAAACTACCGTATTACTAATTATAAATTAATAAACCAACACAATATCATTATAAATATATCATACAAATTATAAAATATACTTAGTAATATAATAGGCTGAATCATTTTGCGTACCTATGCAACGTTTTTTCATTAAATTCAAATTTAACACATGGGTACATTACAGTGACTTTGTCAATGACGAAGGTACATTATACACCTACTGTATAGCAGAGCGGTTACTTGCATTCATATAAACATTCTTCTTTTTATGTTTATACATTTTGTAATGATACTGGATAGTACTCGTACTATGCATAGATAATTAATTGTGGTTTTATAAATAGGATGTTTTCTCTCAGTTATGGAAGCACATTTTGTTTTGCCGAATTCTATAAAAAAATGTATTATCATGGAAGCACTATATTATACTGCACCATGATGATCGAAACGAGATGAGTCGGCTAATCAGTAAATGACTCTGATGAATCAGAAATAGCGATTTTTTTACTTTTTATATTAATCGTTATATTATATACTTATATTGAGATATTTAATTTATAAATCATATTTTTTTTGGTCCAATAACTTACTTATCATATTTTTACGTTAATCATTTGTGGTTTTTGATCTACCATTTATAAAATATTGCAATATAAATGTTTAAATTTATTTGAAGTAGGTATTAATAGTTCTTACATTTTACATTGAAATAACTTAGATTATGTTATATAACTGTTTTTTGATTTAGTATTCATATTATTTAAAAACATTTAATTAAAATAATTTATTTTGTTTAACGGACTGCTTATAATTTATGTACCTAACTGAAACAAACCTAATATCACATATTATTAGTATTATAACGACATCGGTTTATGTTAACGAATTATACTTACATAATGTATAGTTATATAATATAATCAAAATTATTATACAATATTAAATTAAATATTGTATTAATTTATGTCAGTTAAATTGTTCAATATTATTAGATAACCACTTTGTAAGTATTTTTTTAATAAGGAAAAATAGTAGAAGTTTCTTCTAATATAAAAGTTTGCATGTATAATGATAGAATTACTTTTTAAGAAATACCTATAGGGCCACAATAAAGAAATATAAACAAAATAAATTCAACTTTCAAGTATAGTTGTTGCACACATGGAATTTTGTATGAGGATGTTGCAAAAATTGAATTAAAGAATTCATATGCACCAGCATCGTAATATATTCATATAATATATTTTGGGTGATTTTATTGGGCAGTTGAATATGAGATATAAGATATATATTATATATAGATATTAAGATATATAATATATAAGCGCAGGTCCTATAGTTTAAAAATAAAAATATTAAGAAGATGAAAAGTAACGCAAATTTATAAGCAAATTAATCAATTACACTTTGTAAGTTACAATTCATCGACTATTTTCTTTAAGCCAATATTCAAATTTTTTTCAATCAAAACATTGTAATTTTCTCAAATTGGTTCAATATTCAGTGAGGTATTGTGTTAGATATCTATAAATATATTATAATAACTAATCAAAGATGATTTTTTTCTGTATATATTATATTGTGTAAGTAACTATTACTCATTAGTTATTATACGTTATGTTATAACAATTACTTTTTTTAAATGAAAATAAATTAACTGACCCTTTGTAGTCGTCTGTCAAGACTATTCAGTTCAAAAGTCACATGCTGTTTGGACATTTTGCATTACAAATTTATTATGGGATTTAAATTCATATATGATGATACGATTTTAATGATTTTTTTGTGACACTTTTCTGATGGTCAAAATATTATAATTTAGTGAACATTTTAATAACAATAACAAAAAAAAAAAAAATGATGAATAAGTATTAAGTTATAATATTTATTTACGATATAATATTAGTAAAAATATGTAAAAGTGACCTACTATCTGTTTGATACACATTTAAAAAGTATCAAACATACAGAAGGCTGTTACAATAACTTTGTGTAGTACCACGGTAACGACAGATCTGAAATGTTACATAATAATTATGTACCTACCTACCTATATACTTGTGCTAATTTTAAATTCCCAATTATGTTACATTGTTCTCTTATTCGTATAGGAAGTGTTTGGAAATTGAAACTCACTCTAAAACAGCGTGGTTCATTGTGTTTAGACATCACCTAGGTACGTACACTATGTTCTATCGTATAAAGTACTTGGGTTAAGGTTTTAATTAAAACATACCGTTATAGAGTAACTTTACCAACGTGACCGGCGGGAACTGTAATTATTTTTAAAGCCCTCGGGAATATCGTGTCATTCGACATCAGGAAGGCGCATCTCTATTAAACGTCAACCATCTTCGCTAGTCGAAATATTTCATATCGTAGGTATACAACACCGACACACCGTGGTCGATTGGTGAAATACTATTATATAATTTTATTGAATTAATCTTCTCCCGTTTGTTCTATGGTGATGTGGTGCTATGGTGCTGGTCTATTTAAGTATTTCTTGACAAAATAATATTATATAATTATCAAGACATAATATCTTGTACTTAGGATCTACCTCATAAAGATTTTATGAATTTTATGATGTTGTTTTAAAATTGTCGTGGTTCACATTGAATATAATAATATATTATAATCTCATACTGTACCTACTATTAAGTATTAACACGGTATAGGTACAGTGAATCTCTTGAAAGTTTTAGTAAGTCAACTTTTAGAAAATCAACCATTATAATAGTTATGTTTTATAAAGTATTTATACTCGGAAAACCATATTTTAGAAACATAACGTTTCAAGTTAAATAACTATCAATCATGCGAGCAGGTATAATTAGGTATAGCTCTCCATATCGTTGTATATGATTATCTCGGTATACTATTATTAATATTACGTCGATAACAAATTATAAATAGTATGAAATAAATTAAGTAATTAAGTACTCATACCATATTTCGGTGACACATAATATATAAAAGGGGACGAGGTGGCCGAGCGATCTAAGGCGTC
>NC_042494.1:6303651-6321775 GCF_005508785.2 Acyrthosiphon pisum
AAAAAAAAAAATATATATATATATAAAATTTAAAAAGTTGGTGTCGCTCTGCTAAGCGTTGAATTGAGACTTTTCGACCCACCGAGATTTTAAATTTCTATCGGCACTCAATAAAGAATCAGTCCATTCTTAATAACTCATTCCTCTTTTATTTACATCACAATTTATTAAAATATTTGAAAGAATACATTGGTTTTTTAAATATTTAACTAGGTGAATAAAATATTAATTTATACATTTTTCTCATATTTACAAATTATATAATACAGTGTATTAGGTAGGTAGGTACTTCTGCAAGGTTGCATTAAAAAAAATGTATTAATTTAATTCTTTAATAAAATGTAATGAACCAATCATTAAGGGACCATTAGCTTAATATTAATTCGTTAAATGTTTGGTGAAACTTCATGCAACAAAGCAGTAGTTAGTAAACTACAGCAAAGGCATTTTTTTTATTTTTCACTTATCTTTAAACCATGCGCGTAATAAAACTACAAAATAGAAGTGTTAGAGCTAGATGTATGCAATTTTTACCTATTTCATCGAACACTCAGGGACCTTGATATAACCACTTTTAACCAATTTCGGATAACGCTATAAGCTTAAAATTTGCTTTTAGATATACCTACCTACCTATGTAATTTGTGCATTGTACATAATATATTTTTATACACGATACATTATATTATTATTTTTAAGTAGAAGCTCTTTATTTAATAATGATCAAAATTACTTAAAATGTTATCATACAAAAGACTTTAGATTATTTTGGATTCTGAAAAAAGTGATGAGTGATTTTACGATCATAAGTGTGTTTTTTTAATTTTATTTTTAATAATCCAGTTTTTAACAAAATCGATTTTATATTTTTAATATTAATCAAAAATTAATGACAATAGTTACTTGTAATTTTCACCAAATATTTATATTAATACATTTCTGTATATAATAACAGTTTCAAAATATATTGACTCCTTTAAAGTGTTTAGAGGCATAAGATATTTTCGATTTTTATTAGTTTTTATTTAATTATTGTCAATAAAAATGTTTTCGCTCATTATAAATAATTGAGACTTTACTACAAGGTTTCTCATAAGTGGTTGTTAATGTAATTAAAAAATTAAGTTGAGCGTAAATTCACAATAATTTGTTATGAAAGTCTTAAGATAGAATTTTGATACAATTCGTCTAAATCGTGAAAATTTGCAAATTATTTTGAGTCAGACATTCATTATAATTTTTTTTTATATACTTATATAAGATTTGAAAATATAATAACAGATTCTTCATAAGTTTATCTACATAATATGACAAAAAAAAAAGTTTACCCGATTATTTTTTTATGAGCGTATATGAAGTTCAAATGATCTTGGCATTGGATATTCACCCCTATATTAACGAATTGTCATCGAATGATTTTCCTTTTTTGTTAAACTCAAAAACGTATAACCATAGACACTTGCAATTGGCACCAAATGTTTATTTTAGAATTTTACACTATATTTTTATAGTACTAAAAAAACCGCTCTAAAAGTTGTAATATAATTTGATAGCTAAGTATTTGAAGTATAGATACTTACATTAATTTATTATGGTAGTTATAGTCGAGTACGCGACAGTAAAATATACGTGGTTTCAAATTGTAATAATATGATATCGTGATTGAGAGTGAATGTGTGTTCGAGAATGACGTGGTGGGGTGGGTGGGCAAACACTGTGGCGACATGATAGATATTAAAGAATATAATATCTATGACGACACACGCGTAAAATATCGGTAACACTATCATATTATGTGTCGGGGGTCCTCGGCCGATAACGTGTCGAATAGTGCATGGTAACGCATAAATATTATCTAATAAAATGTTGAAAATACGCCACAGTCATTTCTAGTTAAATTGGCTATAAATCTGTTGATATTGTTCAAAATTATTTGAAAAATACATCATGCACTTCTACGTAAAATCTCAAATTAGATGATTGTATTTTCTAACTTCATTATTTAACTACAAATGTGGTTGCATATCTCAAGAATTATTTTTTCATGAATTGTGTTGCTTCTTGTAATATTACAGTCCGGTAGTTTTCGCATGTGTTTTGCCTATGTGACAACTTTAAGGAGCTCTTTTCTTTTTATACTTAGCGCAACCCTATTGGGTCGTTGGGTGATATATAATATTGGTATTATAGGCTAACGACCTTCTACGCTCAGAATCGTTAAAAAAATTCTTTAGCACCTCAGCCACCAACACCAAATTATTTGAAATAATGTTATAAAAAAAAAGGCTAATGAAAATTCAGATTCTAACATGTAAAAAACAATAAATTTATAAAATTTCTTATAAATTGTTTAGTGTATAAAATGTATAATTGTTATTTTGTTCAAAATCGATTTTGCGTAAATATTCCCGTTTTTTCTTAGTTTGTTTTTTGTTTTTCCCAACGCTTTGAAAACTATCAATAATTTTGGCCTCCTAAATGCACTAACCATATTCACTTTCCCATCGAACAAGATACTCTTGAAGAAAATCGAAGTAGTTTTACTGCCCCAAAAAGCAATGACAGACAAAAAACAAAAAAAACACACATATCATTGTAAAATATATACATTCGTCGCTCTGCTCAGAGTCTAAAATATGATATAGAAATAATATTTACAACAAATAGAATTCTTACCGTGTTTCTATTGAAAAGTGGGATTTTTTATCGAGGACGAATCGAATCTATCAAACATCAAATGTTGCTGAAGGATTGCATAATAATGTACAATAGCTTTCAACTATTCGTCCTAGTATTTAAAAATTTATATTATATTATATTTAAAAAAAAAAACATGAATATCTATAAGGGGGATTATTTGATTAATTAATTATAAGCAAGATTATAAAAAATTAACAAATTAACGACCATAGTATTATAACTTAAATTAATTTCTGAGAGCCGTTGATTATACAATTTAAGGTTTTACAATAAATTATATTAATATGTATTAGAATTACTTTATTATTTTTAAAACATATGTGTTATCTATCTCAACATTTTATAAAACTGTTTTGTAAATATTAGTTTTAATTATTATATTATAAACAATTTTATACTACCTACATTCAAATATAATAGGACTAGAGATTACATTATAGTTATGTATTTTGATTCCGTAATTCAAATATATATTAAAAAAATTGTTTTTATTATTATCTACTGGACTATATTAACGAAGAATAACTAATGAATTATGATTTTGAACTGTTTTTTTTTTACAATAATTAAATTGTCATAAAATTAATTAAATTTAGGTATAATAAAGGAATCAAAAAATTGTAAATTAAAAATATTTGAATGGTTAAAAAATAAATTGTTAATCTTTAAAAATTGTTATTTTGACCGCTGTTATATTTACTTGTTTTAAAGTAACCTTTAAAAATATAACAATCAGAAGTAATTTTTTCAATATAAATAATATTATAGTTAATATTTAATATTAATTTAATATAGTTAATATATAATATACTATGTTTTATAAATGTTTCAAATAATATTATTTTGTTTGAGCTGAGATAACAACATTTGCATTCTGGCCAATTAACCTATAAACTTAAAATAAAAACAAAAGTATGAAAATATTAAATTAAAAAAAATGTAAACTGACTTAATTCGTTTTAAAATTCAAAGTTATTATTTTATTAAAGCATAAAACTTTTTTTTTTATTGACGATGCGTTTAAATATAAAACAATACTATGCAAAAAAAACATAGAAAGTAACCGATTTATCTTAATTAAGAACTATTAATTAGTAGGTTTGTCTTTGAAAAAAAAACAAAACTATAATACCTACAAGTTTACGGATAATATTATATATTTTTTTAGAAATCAAGATACACGTTTAGTGTTTACATTGATCATATTGGATTGCCAAATGGTTCCAGGAAATTAATATTTTCAAGATAGAAAATCGAACATTTTAATTGTTTCAATGAATTGTCGATTAGTTAAACTTTAAAATATAATAGAATTTCATTACACATAAATATACTCAACTAAATGTGTAGTATGATGATAATATTGACAAAATTTTTGTACCATATATTTTAATATACATAATATAATTGATTATATACAACATAAACCTACATGTATATCTGAGTTTAAATGCCATCTTAATTTATTATTTAATAATAAAACGTTTGCCGTATTTCATTGTGAATTCGTTAATCAGTTTTAGTTTTAATTTAAAGTTTATGTAAAAACCTTTGAGTAGTTTAATTTTAACATAATGTACACAAAAACTTTCATAACGCACTGTAGTCTGTAATTGTAACAAAAAGTAAACAATGTATTATCTTTGAGAAACAAAACAACTCATTCAAAAAGAAATTTAGTTTCTAAATGTGTTAATATGAGGTATGCAATAGTTTGATGTTAATAACTTTTAGATAAACTTTTATAAAATTACGTTAATCAGCATATTTATAATATTTCTTATCGAGAAAAAGGAAATACTTAAAAAGTTTAAGATATACCTTGGTTAATTATTTTAGTGAAGTACCATTATTAAATGCATTTGTGCGCGTAAGCATAATACTTGGATTTCGAGTATCTAAGCCACATAGTTTTGCCAAAAAATGTATTTAAAAAACAGTGTAACCTATTTACCTAAATACCGAATATTACAGAATAATAAAAAGTTGCATTTCATATTGTGTAACAATTTAACATATATAAATGATTCAACAATACCTATTTGAAATGTTCATTATCCAACTACAATTAATATATTCTGAATTGTACAATTTAATTTAAATATTATATTAATAAATATTCATTAAAAAAAAACAATTGTAATTAATGTATTAACTATAACAAATAGCCGTTGTTACCGATGTTTTATTTGGATTAATAAAAAAAAAAAATTATATATTCTGATTGTTGTTTTAAGCAAATTTTTAAAATACTTACACTAATTTTAAACAATTATTTTAGTCCATAAATTATAAATCGATATTAAAAGAGTTCTTTTTTAATTAATTAACGTTAATATTACCTATCCTTAGATTTAATAAAACTCTAATAATTCCTACTTTATACCATTTGGTTAGATTAAGTTATTACTACTACTTAATATGGTTAGCATATATTCGTTTGATTTTTTTTTTAGCTATATTACTCTACTTTTTAGCTATATTTTATGTATGAACAAATTTGTATTTTAATGATATTCATCAGGTAATATATTAAACAAATATAAATGAGCACATTATATTTTCTATGTAATCTATCTATATTTTAAAATTGAGATATTATATTTCTTGATTTTTGGTTGTTTAAATATGTTTAGTTAATAAAATGAAACATCATTATGTGTAAGGGATTAGCCAACTTATTTTTCAATTTTCTTACATTAAGCTCTAAGAGAAATTGGAAAAATACAGTGGACCAACCTGCATTATAGTTCTTACTTAAATTTTAAAATTATCAATGTGTATGTCCTTAAGTAGGCTTTGTAATGATACCATTGTTGGTTCCAAGCTTCAATTAATTTATAAATATTAGTTTCGCATAATATACTCTATTTTACAGGGTGACTTTATTATTTTGGTTGATAACCGACCAACACTCATTTTCACTTAGATAATGGATTAAAAAAAAATATTTTATAAATACGTCAACATGACTGACTTACTGAAAATAACAGCCTATTAAAAAAAAAAAAAATTAAAATATAATAATATATATTCTTAGAAACAACCTAGCATCACTTTTTAAGCATCCACACTTTGAACATTTATGTACAATAATATGTTAGAATTTCTTAATTAAATAAGTATAATTTGGACAAATAAACGTTGCGATATTTTAGATAAAAAGCATGTATTATCAATATTTGATTTGACAGACTGATTTGTTTGCTGCTTTTGGTGTCTATTCCATATAATATAACGATATAAGCATTGGTAGAAAAAAAAATATGGAACAATTTAGAAAAAATAGCATTTCCTCATTTTATGGAAGCTTTGTTTTAATAGGTTCCCCGATAATTCTGCGGTACCTACAGTAAAATTTCGTTTTTTTTTTTTTTTTGATAACCCGCCAATATGTCGGCTTCCGGTAGGATTGGATACGCACAACCAGACGACTACATCCGACGGTTTGATAAATGAAACGGTCAAAACCTGTGACGGACCACCTCAGAAAACTGGGTCGTCAATCACGGACCCATTGTGGGCTTTTGTGCATTGACGGTGGCGGTGGCGAAGCTCGGTAAAGTTTCCAAACAAATGGTTATATTTTGTTTTCGCTTTCATGTATATATACGTATATTGCATTTTGCCCAAAGAGAGAAACTAACTCTCTCCGGGGCTTCGTCATCAATAAACAAACGTTTTGTCCGTCTTCGATTAATCAACTTCGCTGACATGAATAGTTAACCACTATAATTCAGTGATGAACAAGTAATCGGGTCAAAGAGTGAACAGATATTCGGATAGTTGGGAGTAACACAAGCAAAATAACTGTTCTCAATAGTAAAAAATGTAGATGTATCAAACACATTGAATAATCTGTCCTATGAGGGTTTTTGACTAAAACATATTTTTAAAAAACCTAGAAGAAAAATGTAATTTCTATTTTCACTAAAATGTATATTTACGGTCTCGTTATTTAATCAACGTTATTATTTTTATAAAAAGTGTAGGTTTAACTTACATTTTCGTGTTATAATATATTTTTAGATTTAATATTATTGGCAGATAATATTTATAATATAATTCGTAGGCGTTTAGTGAAATTAATATTATGGTTTACTAACAGGAATTTAATAAATCAAATAATAAATAGAAAAAATGTTTATTTTATAATCATTGCGTGGATAATGAAAAGCAAATCTTAAATTTACGCAGATGTATTTAAATTCATGAATATGTATCAGTATCCGTCTACGTTAAAAGAAAACACTGCACTGAATAAATTACTTAAGTCTCGTATAAATAAACATATCACGGTTGAATTGATCCTTTAATGGAATAGTTAATTGAAATTGTATGTAAGTATAATGACCACCTATATAATTATATTACGGTACGTTATTATTGATATTCTCATTGTCACTCAATAATATAATAGAAACGGTATACCCTCGATAAAATATAGCAATACAGGTTTATACATTGACAGAGAATCAAATGCATGTTGAAGGAGAAAATATGATGTTATACACTTATTTTAAATTAAAAACGTATTATAGGTATATAAGATATCATTCGTATATTTGGTAACGTTCATAACTTATCGAATATATTATTATCTAATATCTGCATTAATTGTTATTTACTCTAAATTAAAATAAATGAAATATTAATTTTAATAATAAATTATTATTTATATTATAAACCATATCATATCTATACTCATTATAATATACAAGTTATGTACTTGGTGCGGGGGGGGGGGGTTGTCAACAATTTAAAAATTATTTTAAAAATTTCAAAATAACAGTTTAAACAATAAAAATTATAATTTTTACGCAAAACCTGTTTTCCACAAAATCAAATTTGATTTTTTGTTGTTATTCAAATAGTAAAAACTGTAAAGACATGAAACTTTCACAAAATATTCATATTAGAAATTAATACACTTAATAAAATTGCGTTAATTGTTTGACTATTTGTATACTATTTAGAAATTTTTTTACGAAAAGCTTTGCTATATTAATATTTTTTTTAAATTTTCGATAAAGGTCTAAAATGTAATAGGTACAAGATTCCTCATAAGGTGCTCATACCCTAATTAAAAAATATGAAAATACATAAAGTCACATATTTAAAAGTAAAATATATAATCTATATCTATATCTATACTATTATATAAAGAGGAGTTGTTAGTTACCGTTGTTGAGTGTAATCTGTGGAATTACTAAACCGATTTCGAAAATTCTAACCTAACCAATAGAAAGCCATATTCTTTGGGAGTGTCATAGGCTAATTTAAAAAGGGAATTGATCACCCCCTGAAGGTGCTCAAACAGGAATTTTGAGATTTACGATAGACATTTTTGTTTATCAATGGTTGCTATGGCTAATAGTAGTTGAGAAATAATATTTATTTATTATTTTTTTTTAATTGAATATTAATGAACGTGTCTCAATCTCATTCGTTTCAATCGGTCGAAGTTACGATCAGACGAGTACATCCAATTGCTGAATTGCGTGATGCCATCGCTACTGAAGGAGATGCGGCCAACATATTGGTCGTTTGACCATTCTCTCAGTTACTCATGTTGGAAGCTCACGCATGATGTATTCAATCGCAAATTGCAACGGGAGCCAGACTATGATCGAGATGAGCTGACTGAAAGAGTCCAAACAAATTTGCCGAAAGAAGAGCCAAACACCATCTTCCTCTTTTGTTTAACATAATTACAAATCATTGGAAAACTATTCCAATAATTATACCATTAAATAGTTATGGTGAAACCTATTTACTCGATGATGGTCACATATTTGATCTTGGCAGTATTAAGAGTAATTCTCAATATTTTCTTAAATCTGGTCATATTTTTTACTCAAACCATCATCGAGTATTTAAGTTTCACTAAACTATTTAATGGTGTAATTATTGGTATAGTTTTTCACTGATTTGTGATTATATTAAATAAAAGAGGAAGATATGGTGTTTGACTCTTTTGCTCATGATTAAAACTTACTACAACAAGTAAAATTTGATGCTTCTAACTCAGTACCAAGGACTGTATGAACAGTATAAGCTTCATCTAAATATTGTCTACCTACCAACATAATATATTTTTGGAAAAAGAAGAAAATCAAATATAAAAATATTATATAGTTACAATTGTTATTTAACTTCAAAAGTGGTTCTTTATCAACAGTTTACTCAAAACATTTATGGGAAACAATTGGTAACCGAAAGTATTCCATTAAGTGTGGTGAATGTTTATTCCGATTTTCTCTATCATACTTGATCCATTTCATTAGAGATTTATATACCTATTAATAATTAAAACATTATTTAGTTTCGGTCAAGCCGCTTCAGAGGAGTTCATTAACAAATACTGTGGTCTGTGGCACGACATTTTAGATTCTGAGCGGAGCGAGGGAGCTATTGTTTTTACAATGGTGTTTATTTATTTATTTTTTTTTATTTTTATATCCTGTATACAAAATTTCTTCCAGAAAAAGTGTTTGGATTTCAACATATAGTACCTTATCTTTTAGCAAATTGGATCAAGATGGTACTTTAAAGAGGTCATTTTTCGATTTTCTCGATAGTTATTTAATGCCACCGGAAAAACCACCGAAAAATTACGAAAAAACGCTAAAAATGGGATTTTAATTTCTAATGCTTTGTTTATCACCATAGAAACGAATAAAAAATTATATTATAATATTAATTCAACTTACATGATAAAATAAATAATAACAATATAAAATATCCAGACTGACAAACCGTCTCCGCTCAGAATCGTTTTTCTTATACAGTGATATTATATCATTGAATAAAAAAATTTAATAAAATCATTATACAGTGACCCACTTCTAACCTACTGTACAGCAGAGCGACATCCACTTACCCACCTTTTTTTTTTTAAAGTTCAAATTAGTGTAAAAACTATTTGAAGAATAACTTCAACATTTCCAAGAAACAAAAAATTATCTTTTAAAATTATTGATTGAATTGTTTACATTAATAAATTACGTCCACAACAATATTATTGACTAGACAATTTTGCTCGTAGACATTGTGCGTGCGTCAAAAGTTAGGAACTTTAAGTCTCGGGGTTGCCAAAAGTTGCGTATAATAATTAGTTATTTCATCTGAGGTTCCGCGTTTTAGAGGTTACCAAGATACTATTCAGTGGTATTTAAGGTTTTCATTATTATTATTATTAATAAATAGTACCTATACAATAATATTATATGCATATCATTCGAAAAACATACGTCTTTTAAGTAACGTACGTTTCGTTTAAATAGAGTTAATCGATATGCAATCCACAATCCACATCCTTCAGGTGCTGATGAACCTTCGTTCCTTCGAAACAACTGATTCTACTACAAGACTGTTCGACCAACAATAATAATCGAAAACATCGATATCGTATTTTTTTAAAATTTTTTTTTTGCTGTAACCGGGAACAGAAACAGTGGCCAATGTAAGTGACCGTTTTGGACCGGGTCCATGTTTTGGTCGGTATCCGCGTTTGATACCGCAGCGACGCTTGTGCGCGTAGGTTTTAATTAAACGCGAAAAAAACTGGGGCCGTTGCGTAATTGCAGGACGGTCGATTTAGTCGTGCTATGTCGAAAACGAACGCTTTGCAGTGTACAATATACATATATATATATATATATATATATAATACGTGTGTCTGTTTTGTGTATGTGTGTGTTTGGTTTTATTATTTTTTTGGCTCCACCGTCCAATTACGGTCTCGGTAGGTACTTTTTGAAACCGTTTCCCCCCAAAACTCCGTCAGCATTCCGGATAACGTTCGTCCGTAAACCTGCGTTGAACAAACAAGATGCACTTTAGTGTTTAGTCTTATCCGACATGAGACATTTGGTCTAACAAGTTGAAAAGTTTTTATCTACGCGATGTGTTGTTATTCCGTACAAATATTATAATATAATCTAATATAATATTATTTATTACGGACCTATAATACGTATAGGTATACATTTATATCATAATAATATATTAGACTTGAGAACATCGACGAATTAAACATCAATGCCCGATAATTAATACAAATTCACGATTTTATATGCGACACTCGTATCGTAATTTTAATTTAAAAATAAAAAATAGCCTGACACATAAATTAAGTCATTTGGACGCATACGTTTATCAAGATTTTTGAGGCAAGATATGTATAACCTTCGTTACAATTTAAACTCATTAATCTAAGAATTTCCCATTTAAAAGAAGGTACATAAATTAAAACTTATTATTTCTAAATATAACACACAACTTTGAAATTATCAAACAAAAAAATTAAAATTAAACATACTGACAGAAATATTGGAGGAATAATAAGTATACAAAAATAAAGTATACACTTTAGCTACCTAATTAGAAAGTTTTATATTTTAATAATATAACTGATTTGAATAATATTGAATGTGCGATACAATGTGTATTCTTGGTACATGTATAATTTGTCGAAGGATTTTTAATTTTGTTAAATATGATTTTAAACTACATAAATAAATAAAATTATAATTAAATATAATTGAAAAATAAATAAAATAAAATTGTATCGTAGATATAATCAAAGGTTATGAACTTATAAAATAAACTTTATTATTTAAAAATACGAGTAAAAGGGAGAAATCGTGATCAAGTTTAATATTATAAGTTATAACCGAAAATAATTTATTTCCCAGATGTCTGACTTTCTCATTAATTTTATAATAACACACTGTATAAGAAATGACAAGTAAATATTGAGCCTGGGTTCTGTTGAACTAATAAATGTCTCACTACTTCTTGTGTAGTTAGTGAATACGATACATTATATTTCTGTATGTGTGTGTTATGCAAACATCGTTCAATGGGAAATACTAATAACATTTTTAATGACATGAAATATAAATACAAGGTGGTACGAAACCGTCAAAGAATATGCAATGAAGTATTGATACCATGTATCGAATGTATATCGTATATTATACTATACATAAATGATTATAAAAAAAAACATGCAAATTTAATGTTGGTGTTTTACTCAAAAGGATTTATTTGGGATTGATTGGCAAAATCGTATTAAAAGAAAATTTGGATGATAAGCATGAAATACTATCTATACGCCTGGGTCTAAAAACATCGTCTAAATGATGAGGCCTACAGTAAGAGACTGTAGCGATCCTTTGGAACTACATTCACAAATAAATTATAAACCCTCAAAGGACGGGAAAAGACAATAGTTGAAACTCAAAATATACCCAGACCCATATCTACATCCAAGTATAGACAATGGAGATTACAAATTGCACTGCACAAAAAACTAAAATATAAAAATGTTCATATTATAATATTTACAATTCTAAGCTACAAAAAAAATTAACATGGCGCAAAACACAGTATTTGGTAAAATAATAGTCATATAGATTATGGTCATGCCATTGCGCGGTATCATGCGACTGCATCGGAAGAATAATTATAATTTCCCACTCCCATGGTCGAACAATGTCTTTTAAATAAATATTTATGATTTATATTTTTTTTTCGTTTTGTAATAATTAAAACAAAATGAGATTACCACATGGTAATAAAAGCGATTCAACAATAAATTAAAAAATATATGAACGAGACGTTATAGGAGTACAATTTCTGAAACCTTAATAATATACGCGATCCATGGGTAAAATAATTTGTTTTCTTGCGCTATATTATTATTTTAATGCGTTTCGTCGTACGCCGAACTAGCGATTTCACAAAAACATTGCCATTAAAGGCGTATCGTGAATGGCGCATCTGTCGTTTACTCTGCAGATTTTGGATACCGGCAACGTCGAATGAGCGTTAGTTTTATAGTGATCGAAACATTGAAGAAATGTGGGTGAGTTGGATGACGCGTTATCCTATAAATGTGTGTATTTTATGACACGCGTATTTCCTACATGCCTAAATATTAAAAAAATTGAAGCCTTTCTATATTCTGTATCATACATGTGCGTCATAAAAGTGTATTGTCAACGTTATTGTTGTTATTATTTATCAATATTATACGATAGAGAGATTAACAATAACTGTCATCTGGAAACATCGTCTATGGAACGGAATATTTTTATATAACAACTCAAGTCCATTATTTCTTGAATCACAAACTATTTTGTAAAAATACAGAAACATAATATTATAAATTACACTGCACATCACGATCCACTGATATATTTTGCTAATGCACTAAATAGTAAACAGCAGGTAAATAAATAGTAAATTATATTTCAGCGTATTAAAAATGTAGCTACGTTGCTTAAATTATATAGTATGTATATGCTATATATCATATTACCGTGTGTGGTTAAATGGCCTGGACGGTCAATCGAGAATGATCTCAAAGTCGACCCAACTTTGTTAGAATTTATTATTATATATTTAGTAGCTCCCCTAAAAAACCCCGGTGACCACTGTGGATAATAGTTGTATATATTTTTATGGCTCCCACAGTGAAACAAATATATTCTCAGTAGATCTTTATCCAAAAAAAGCTTAACTAGCCCTAATGTATACTGATGGTTTATACGACGATAGACGGCATATTATATTATGGCACCACTGCACCAGCAAGAATGAAGAAAATTATTGGTTTTGTTATAGGCAAGTATTATTTATTATTATTTATTACAAATAGTCAAAACCTAAAGACAATTTGTGGCACTTACAGTATAATTATGTGACCTAAACTTGAATTCAAATTATATATGAAATAATAATTTGCTTACAATATTATGTCAAAGACGTAAATAATTAAAAAAAATAAATAAATAGGTATATTAGTTGTAAATAAAAACATTAATAATCATTATAGGAATAATAATAGTGTAATGCGTAGTTATATTAAAACAAGAATCTACTTGATAGTTTTTCGTTCCAATATTACATTTTGAGTAGATCGTCATTAAGGCAATTATATGATACATAAATAATTCGTACTTGTTCATAAATATGGATAAATGTGATTTACGCAAGATTGCAACCACATTAATTTGTCATAATTTATTTGCATAATGTTGATGATATAAATGTAGATATAAGTCAAATTTGTCTTTGTAAGTAGTTTGCAATTAAAAATTGTTATATCGTAACCAAGGCCCGACAATAACTAAGTAGGTAATAAGAAGTAAAAGTATCAAGTTACCAATTAGGTCTTTGAGTTCATAAAGAAAGGTACATCTAATTTTAGTGTAATACCACTAATAAGGCTCTACAGGTTTCTGCAATCACGATTAAATAATCGTTAATAGGTTCAACATGCATTTGTATAAACTATAGCTATATATTATTATACATATATTAATAAATTACTGGTTATTTTTGTAATGTTCATGTTTAAAAGAAAAACAGAAAAGCAATTTATTCAACCAACAAAATATGTAAAATATACATCGATCAATGTGCTGTTTCATCAAGAATTTTGTATATTATGTCATAATTAGAATTTAAAAAACTCCGTAAGTTATATTATTATGTTATATATGCCATGCCATGCCACTGAAATTACCTTACCAATGTTTTTTTTTTGTAAACTATTAAAATAATAATCATAAGAAAAATATAATAAATAAACTTTATTGAATAAAATAATAATGGTTCAATATAGATTGGTTATTTGTGATAGATTTGAGAGAAAACCATCAATGAAATGACGGCAATAATTATGATACACTTTGCATTAAAAACGTAAAGCACGGTTCCATTTTTGAACTTTAGAATAATTTTGTAATTGGATTGAAAATAAAAATAAATGACGATGTTATGTCAACAAAATCGACTTAATAAATGGAATTTAATAATTTTTTTTATTCTATTATAATTTATTTTTCAAGCCAACATTTCTTTAAAATAATAAAACAGATTTATAGAACATATACATTATTACTTTTTTCCTAGAAAACTGTATTACCTATAAGTGATAATTCTTAATTCATAATGATAAACATAATACACAAAGAACTACTTATTATAGAAGTAATTACTTTATAATATCAATTTTAATTCAACACATAACGTTTCGCACTATCACCGTTAAAATAATTTTCTAGAATTTTAATTTCATTGTATTTTTACAAATATCTATATTTTACACACTTATTTTGATATTTTTTCGTAGGTATACGTCTACGTAGGTAATGTTTTTGACACGGACCTTAGCTATATTATAGCTTTTAGTCTGTGGTTTTTTAATTAACTTCCAATATGTGTTGATGATTCATCAGATAGTATTAGTCAATGGATTTGTTGGTTGACGTGTAAAATCGAATTGAAGAACTTCATATTATATATTAGTTCTTATATTTTTTTTTCAGTAAAAAATACAATTTGCACGTTTGATGATTGACATTCACTTGCAATAGTGTGATTTCTTGATGTATTTAACAGTTTCACGATCAATTAGTGCCCAAAAAACCATCTAACATATTTAAAAATAACACATACTGCTATTTTTTCAACCAATAACGACATTATCACATCAGCGCATCATCTCCAATAACATTTAAATCTCATAGATTTCTGGTCCAATAATGATTAGTATTAACGAAAACCAATCGTCTCAAGTCACTTTCACACTTCACCCGGGTAATTTATTGTCCTAGTGCCCTACCATTAAACTCAAAAACAAAATCAAACCTGTCTCGAACGAGACCAAATACCTAGGTATAATCTTAGACAGACGTCTAACTTGGAAACCTCATCTATAAAATAAAAGAAAGCTTGTCAACAGCCCACTCCATCTAAAGTTCTTAAAGCATCTAAAGTCTTCATTAAAATATCTAAAAATCAAAATTATGATGTATAATACAATGATCAGACCGTTTGGTCATATGGCATCCAGATTTGGGGGCAAACAAAACCCTCCAACGTCCGTCCCATCTAGTCTTTTCAGACTATTTCTATGTGCCTTATGATTGGTGTTCCATAGTACATGACCAACATTCAACTTCACAATGACTTAAAAGTAAACAAATATCCCAGGCATAGATAAAATCCACTATATCCGATTTCATACTAAACTTAATTTTAGTATTAACTCCCTCATCAAAAATATAGCTACTCTCTACATTCCTGATAACCCCCCCCCCCCTTAAGCTCAAACGAAATTTGAATCGCGATCTACTTTATTAGTGCTCGCAAATCCAACTAAATGTTCGCAGTTATTACTAATGGGTGACTTCCTCAAAAGTTATTTTCATGTTATGTTTTTATTATTGCATACAAATTACTTAATGTGCTTGTTTGTAGGTACAGATTGTTTTACATTTTAATAATAATTTAAAAAAAAAATAATAACATAATAACTAATAACTCTCAAATAATTTGACCTTTTGGACGAACGGTCTTCAGTGCAGTGTTTTAAACTAGACAATTTATTTTGTTTTCCAATAGTTATTTGTTCCGTACCATACAGCACTGTTCCGTAATGAGAAAAACAAAACAAGACTATGTAGTTTTCACAACATTCTTCGCCTACGGGGCAGTATAGGCCACTCACTGTAACCTTTTTGGGTTATCTAGTTCTTTCTCACTGCGCTACACGTTACATAATTTATACATTTGCATAAAAGCTCACTCTCGGAAATTTTCAACTCGATATAAAATGATTGATTCATAAAATAGCCAAACACAGTGACGTCAATATATGGCTTTGAGTGTCCGAAACGAAGTTTCCTGTAATGTAGTTTTATATTATTATATTTTGCACGAAACCCGCGAAACTCCTGGTCAAGTGTGGTATATATTAATATTATGATATATGTGTTGTGTGTTTAGGTATACCTACCTAACTTATTTTAGGTACGTGCACCAGTCATATACTATGACCATGTAGATATGTTGTGTCGTACGATCACAATATTACCTATGTTACACGCTCACAGGTGGTCATCTTTCACTCGTGTATTTGCCCGTCAATCACTGTCGATGCGTATATTGGTACACGACTGCAGTGCATATTATATACCTACGTCCTATATAAACTATACGTATATACGTGTACCTATGTATCGCAATAAATATACTGATAACATAACATAATAAAGGTATTATTATTATTATTTTATATAAAATGTAGGTATGGTAGGTACATCATATTATTATATAGAACGACCGATACGAGAGACGAATAAAATCGTTGTCATCGAAAATTGTAATAATAATAATAATTAAAGATAATATTATCGAGTTGCGCGCGGTCGACGATGATGATAATAATAATAATATAATATTATTGAATGTGCATATACGAACCAACCATGCCACCGACAATATTGCGGTAATCATTACGAGCGAACATAGTGTTAATCAGAGGTGAAAAGTCACACGCACACCACCCTATAGTAACTACTATAATTTGTCGCATTCCAAAACACAGTCATTCGTTTGTAGGCTGCAGATAATACCCACGAATTTCATTGCGAATGACTTCATGCGAGTGACGGTATTAAATTGTGTGTAAATAATATGGTCATTCGTTGTATTATATTGTAAATAATGACGATTATAATTTACATTTTAGTTTTCAGTATATTATTGTATAATATACGATCGACTGATATATTATGACCCGTTATTATGTCTTGTTTGTGTATTAACGGAAAATACTGTTATAGTGATGGCGAGCGGATTAGCAGAAAGATTTGTTGCATCCTGTACCTAGATATTATCTGTCATTTTATAACAGAAATATACGGATCGACTGATTTATCTTATACGTGTTATATATTATTAAAAATAAAAGACACGTGGAACGAATTACAAAAATACGAAACCAAACAAAAAATTATAGCCAACATTACTCGCACTAAAAAAATATTTAATAAATGCGTAAACTCTGTCTTCATAATAATATATAAAAAATACTTGGAGAAAATTATAAGCTTTTAATCAAACTATAAAATTAAATTCTGACAATCGTTCTGCACTATTTAAATTGATCTTACCGTTATAGTATTTTGAATATAAACATCGTTTATTATTTTCCACACAATGAATAGAATTTAATTAAAGCCACTAGCTGAAAAACAAAACAAATAATAATATGCAATTTCTATAGAATTTCCGACTTCTATTCAATCACTCATTTATTTACCACCTGATATGATGATGTTGGCACTAATGGAGATTTGAAGATTTCATCATAAAAAAAACAAAAACTAATGTAATTCTTAAATGTATTTAATATCTGTGAGCATTATTTAAACAGGCAATAATCAGCGCCCCCCTCCAATTATGGAAAAATTGAGTTTGATGCGTGTTTAATTCTTACAAATTGTTGAAAATATATATTGTAATACGTCGTTAAATTCGTTCTGCACATATCATAGTTGTTGTTTTAATGAAAGTACTGTTTCAGTGATCCATCGGGGTGGGCTTCGACTTTAAATTCTAG
>NC_042494.1:6321875-6329982 GCF_005508785.2 Acyrthosiphon pisum
TACCTGACTTCTCAAAGGGGAAACTGTATGTACGGTTAAACATTAAAATAGTGAATCTAGAAACTAGATAAATTAATGATGATATCGTGCCGATTTTAAATTTGTAAAGTGAATGAAGAAAAGCATAACAATGAGCAAATATCGTAGGTTATAATATTAAATTAATAGAAGGTCTCGTTACGCCAGTTTGTTACAACGCGTCATCGATTTCTATACTGTGCAATTAGTTTGTACCTGCTTTAAAAACGACGATGTCAATATTATAACGATTCGTTTGTGTTTGACTGCGAATATTATCATATTATTGGAAGACACCCTTTTTCGGATTTACTGACGACAAACGCAGTACAAAGAGTCAAAATGAGCGAAAAAGTGCTTCTCATTATTTACGTGCTATAACGTATAATCGTTTAACCGTGTAGGTTGGAATAATCATAGATACAGTATATTATATTATATTATGTCTATATAACTCGTATTAGAAGGCTTATTATTAATCGGTGACATCAGTGTTTTAAAGTATGCCACAAACAAGACTGCGATGAAAAATCTGCGAGGCAATTTTGGTTGCATTTCGGTGACAAGAGGATTTGAGCGATTAATCAATAGTATCCATAAGTACATGTCCCGCACATGTATCGGGCTTCAAAGATGTTCTCAATCGCGATTGGGTTTCAATCAAAAACCGTTTTCAAAAAGTGATTTAGTCGACATAGATATATAGAACATTGTTAACGATAACGTTTCGAGACTCTTGATTCTTAGTTTTATGTCATGGTAGGTTTTTTTTTTTTAATTAGCTACTGATATTTAAACTTTAATAGTAGCAAAGTATTTTTTTTTCACGTATGTAAATCCATAAATATTTAACACAGTAGTCGTGGGATAAGTTTTTTTTAAATTACATATTTTTTTTTAATTTCATTTCGTCAGTTTTTAAAAGAGTATTAAATAATTTGATTATTAACATTTCGTTTTTCTGCTGTTTAGAATTGATCTTATGCTGATATAGAAGATAAATGTATATTTTATTATTTTATATTCTTAAATCTATTAATTTTTTTAGCTTTAAATATTTGAACTTTTAAGTTCCGTATTTTCTTGATATTGATTCATAACTTGTTTTCAAATGTAGGTAAATCCATTATATTATGTTATTGCTTTATTTCAATTTTCTGTTACACAATTCAATATCTATTTAATAACATTATATACCCCTTTTATATTATTTAGAATTTTAACAATAACATATATCATGATAAATTATTATATAATATATGATTTAAAAATAAAAAATACATTTTTAATCTGTAGTTAAAGATTCCACATTGCTAATAACAGTGCAACGAAAGAATACAATATTTAATATATATTTTTTAAATATAAATTGGCAACAGCTACAATAATAATTGAATTTTGCGTTAAGGCTATGGATTTTTATTTAAAGTCTTGTTTCAGTTAAGTATAATTACTTTCGTTCCGTTTTACCCCTCAAACAATTAACATACAAGCGGCTACGCCTTTTTCCATTAGAAAAGGTCACTGCGGGATACATAGTCTTAAATGGACGATTTTAAAAGGTCGTAATTTTTTTAAATATCAAGCAGTTGATTAACATGAGTAAATTAATTATATTTTGAAACCATTTTTGTTTAGTGTATTCACATTTATAACGTGGATTTAATGTAATAAATATAATTTGTAAATACAAATCTGTAAAATGGATGTTTAGACAAATAAATGTAAATGTAATTTTTAAAATCCTCTTTTGTATTATTAAATAATTATAGATATACCAAAAAATTATCAAAATAAATCAAATTTTTTTTTGTATTGAAAATTGTTTTAAATATTAAACAACTATCAATTTTTTTAAACAGAAAATAATTACGTAATTATAATTCATGAAACACATTATGGAGTTAAGATGTCTTCTTTTACTCAGATTTTTACAATTTTGATGTTTTTGAACTAAATAAAATCACCAAAATCAGGCTGGTATAATGATTTTTGATTAGTGATACAGTCGATCATTTTTAGTTTACTTAAAAACAAAAACTTTAAATGTTTAGTATTTATCAGGTTACTAAAAACTTTGACTTTGGTACCATGTTACAATCTTGTTCTATATAATGTATCTATCGAATATATTAAAATATTATTAATTTAATATTTGGGAGTGAGTGAAACTACCTATTTTAGTGTCGTATATATTTATTAAACTCACAATCGAAAAAAACATTAGCTAAACCAAGTGTTTAATGTTTTTTTCAAGAACATCATTTTCACCTACACATTTTTAATATTCCCTGAGTGCACCTTGAAAAGTTTTTGAAGCAATAAATTACTGACCACTATATTTATGTACTTTAGACCGCTCATGCAGAATATTTGCACATGAAGTGGTCGGGAAGTATGGTCTGACATAAATGACGGCGTCTCGTATGCACGGAGTGGTCATTCCCTATTTAGATTCTGAAAAGACCCTTTTCCTATTTTTGAAATTACTAATTAAGTTTTCGACATGTTGATATAATGTAGCATTCATGTCACATAAAAAAACACGCATGGTCCAATAATGACTCTGAAATTATTTTATAATTACTAAAAGGGATCAAAAATTAAAATATTTCTTGAAAACAATGGTTATTGGCATCATATGAAGTGGGAATAAGTAAATTATGTATTAGTAACATATAACTTAATTAGTGTTTATTTTTAATCATAAAATAAATTAAAACTGTACAAGGAAAATAATATAGATATGTGCCAGTGGCGTAATTAGGAATTTGTCCTCGGGGGATATACATTTTTGTACACACAAAATATTAAATTTTCAAGTACATTAGTGAGTATATAATACAATATATAATATTATGAAGGTTCTGGAGAGAGATCTACCCCCTCATAACCCTCTTAAGTATGCCCCTGATATGTGCTTGTTTAAAATTAATCATAATAATATTATAGGTGTAACGTTGTAATACATTTTAGTGTAAGTGAATATGGAAACCGATAAACAGATGTAATATTACTGAATAACAATACATTAGAAAAAATGACAAAATACGCATTACGATAGATTTTAGTTGTTCATGCTTTTTTTTCCTATTGGTTAGTTATTTTGATTTATCATATGGATATGGTAACGCCCTTCCGACTGAATGTCGTTATTGTTATAACATACTCCGAATGCTTCTAAAGGTATAAATTAATAATGAATTAAAGTACATTATATGCAGTGCTCGAATTGGGAAAAATTAAGTAGAGGAGCTCAATCTAACGATTTAAAAATTGCGTTCCAAGGGCGCAATTATTCAACACAGACCATACAAAAAATAGTAGGGGAGCTCCGTCCCCCCGCGCACCCCCCAATTCAAGCACTGATTATATGTAAATAAATAAACCTAGTTAGGAAGTTTTATATGTTTTTAAAATTACATCAAGTTCAGCATGTAGATATACTTGAAATAAATTAAATCGGAAAATAGTTATAACTTCTTAATTTGTTTAACATAATTAATTTATGGTTGTTGAGTACCTATTATGTTCTTAATGTGTTGTATATCGATGAAGCTAACATTTTTAATGTGGACAATTTAAATAAACAATTTAACAATTTAGTTTTTGTTGAATGTTTAAAATATTTTCAATATCTCAACAATTAACATGGGTTACATATTATAGGTAACGCTTGAAATAAGGAACAAGTCGGTCTATAATGTGTTCAACTTTAATACGGTGGATTATATTTGTTGTAAAAGTACGAAAGAACTTCCCTCGTACAATATATTAAACTTCGAAGTACTTATAGTATATCAATACAGTTGTTTTGTGAAGTATGGTTCAAATTTATTGCTTGGAATGACTCGATTGAAATAGTATAAAGTTAAAGGTATAGCAAGGGTCCTAATTTGTATCCCGAAACTCATACAGGTGACAGGTCAGATAATTAGCCACAAAACCAATATTTCTTACTTTTAAAGTAGATTTACAATTAGATGTTTTACTTTTAAATACTATTATTGGTCCATTGTTTATAATAATTTGTATATATGTAAAGATTATAAGATTATGTTGCAGTCTGCTGTTATTATTATAATATTAGTTTTTGTTAACTCATCTTTACTGATATCAACCGGTTGATAACAGCAGACAACATAATCTTATAATCTTTACATATATTATTTTATATTACAATTATTACATTATACATAATCAAGTAAGTATAAAATAAACCAAATCTGATGACTATTATTTTTGTTCACGTTTAAGTGTAGTTATAGATAATTAAAAATATAATAATTTTAATTACACTACCTATAGATCGTAATATTGATTTAATTTTAAAGAAGTCTTTGAAAAACCAATACCTATATATTGTGTTAATGAATGTAAATAATAAATCAGTTCTCTGGCATATAGAATCATGTATTTTGTGCAAACAAGCAGTAACTTTTTCAATACCTATTGACTCTCTATTCAAGTATTTAGATGCATAGTTTATAATATTGTCTTTGATCAATAATATACTCGAATCTTAGTTAGGCGTATTAAATTATCTTATATTAAATTTGATTATAATGTCAGAATTATTATATATAATATAACTTAATTATTATCTTTGCTATAGTCAGTACCTATAGTCTATATCATATTATGAATATACACTCGTACACATTATAAGCTATACAAATTCAAAGTTATTTACAACATTATATTGTAGTTAAAAATTACCCAGTATGATATTTTTCGATTTGTTGTTTTAAATAAATTAAACGAATACGAATATAATATCTCAATTTTCGCTATTAGGTATTAAAATAAATTATATTTTTAACAAACATGATAAGTTCTACCAATAATAACACGCGTTTTATTTTTTTGTACTATTTTGGTTTACTCCTAACTGGGATATCAACCTATTTATGTTGCACAAAAAGTATATTGTAAATGTATGCGCGTAAATATTTTTAAGACAAAAGGAACAATATAACTTTTAATTTTTAAGCTTTTTGATGTAATAAGAAATACAAATTAAATTCTTGTACGTTTTTATTTTTTTCTACTATCCGTTTGTGTAGTATTTCTCTTGAAGTGTATTGCGTTACTAGTTCGAAATGGAAAACACAAGTTGGATGTATCAAGTAATCCGCATTCATAGAATTGGTAGCTATTATTTATATAAACTGATTTTACATTTTCTTTGATTTTTTTCTCGTGATATTGAATACATTCAAATAGAAAACAACTAAAATAATTTTGTTAGTAGATATCTATATTATCATATATTAAAGTTTACACAACAGTGTTGAATTCACACACGATAAGATTACCATAGTAGGTACTAGGTATACATTTCTATAAAATAAATTATTATCTAAAGCATAATATGAACTATTGGATTTAAAAGTTCATATTTTGTAGTTGATACTGTCTTGTTTATTTATGTATTTAATTTGAAATATTTACGATCTGTGTCGTTTCGTGTGAAATGTTCTCTCGAAGTTCAAATCATTTTATTGAAATGCGTTGTACAGTTATTTTAAAATTTCGTCAGCAATAGTTAGAAGTTTTATGAGCCGATGAACTGCTGCATGAAAATTCAATGGATATACCAATACGAAACATTAAAGTCAGCGCAGACAGACGCGTTAAATAACGCCGTGCCTATCGCATACCGCGAAGATATACATGTCGAGCAATTTAACCCAAATTCCGCCTGCGTATTTATAGTGAACCGAATCGGGTTTATCTCGCGGTGCCGCACATAATATCGTGACACTATACATACACCCGTATGTACTACCTATAGATATTTATCTGTGTGTTTGTGTGTGTACATACTACATACTACTCGTACTATACGCTTTCCTCCTCCCATCGTGAAATCGTAAATTCCGTGAACCTCGGACGTTAACACGGTCAAACAACCCTTTCGACCGTTTTGTAAATGGGTCTGTACGACGACGAGGATCGACGGTAAACAATGACCGGCGGGCGGTTGGAGGGGTGGAAACGCGACACACTATATACAGCAGCGTCGGTGCTACATAATAATATATGTGTATATAATAATATATAAATGTATACTGTTGCCACTGCCGTAGGGCGGGTGCTCGCCCAAAGCCATTCCGAACAAATAACTCGCGGACAATTAGCGCGTGCGATGATGAAAATCTGTTTCCCCTCTATGCTCCGCGTCTTGTGTAGCTATCCGACTTGTATGTTCGCCGTTCGTACGACAACACCGCCGCCTGCGGCACTGTTCGTTGGTCCGTATCGATTCAATTATTCAACCCTCTCGTACCTCCGCCGTACCCCTTTCGGTCAGGTGTTATAATCCATTGTGTAAGCACGTGCACGCCAACGTATGCGTGTGCGTGTGTGTGGACGCGATTTCCAAATGAGTGTAAATTCACACATGGGCTTAACCGTTACATACCGTACCAGTCGGTATATTGAATCGGACGAAAGGTCGCGGGACGACGGGAGCAAAACAAAACAAAGACGACAGGAGAAAAAAAATTACGAACGGGAAAACTCCACGCGTGAAGTGGTGTAAAACTGTAAACACATAACGATTCTGGACGAGACCCGTTTGTTTCGAGGTGTTGAGATAGGTTAGGTCAATCGGGGGCCTGTAGTCGTGTAATAATAATAATAATAATAATGCGTTTCCAACCAGGATAGTTACGTTTAACGGTCATTATCCACTTATAAACCCTTTCACAAAGTATATTACAAATTATCATCTGCGCCGAACCATCGAATCGGTTTCGAATAATGCGAGGTGATCCCAATAATGGTCGAGGTCAATTCAAATTCCACAGAAGTTCAGTTATTCACAGTCTATTAATTATCACGTTATACCACCTTCGAGGAAATATCATTTTTAATAATCGTATTTAGAAGATTTCCATTTTTTTCCTTAAGGCACCCAATGCAAAAATACGCTCTGCGGGAATAGTTATCCTGTTCTGTGGAATCGACCAAATTTGATAATTTTTTTCAACTAATAAAGAGTAATATTCTGCAGGCCGCATCGAACTCTGTTTTAAAAAATTTACTCTCAAACTTTATACATAATACGTATTATGTATTATGTCTTCAAAAATAATACAATTTTCAGCGTTTTTTCGTAAATTATATTATTCCATTATTTGAAATAAAATAAAATTCTGAGTCCATTGTGGCCTGTAGGAAGTTTTCTTCTTTCAGATAAAAAAATAGTTATAAGAATCTGAAAATTCTACAAGGCCTGAGAATTATTCCCGTAAAGTCCTTTTTTCGATATTAGACACCCTATCAACACCCCATAAATAGGTATCGGGAAGTAGATTAGCAGAAAAGTATTATAATTAAGGTGAAACTTAAATTTTCAGAATATTTACTCTGTACTTATTTTATTAAAACTCAATTAGTAATCCAACGTATTTATCGATTTACATGTTGTAAAACAAGAGAACATAATTAAGACGTTGGATAGTAATTATTAATTTAGTTAATTATTAATATTATGATTGTACTTTGTAGTGCCGTTCTACATAAGTATATAATTATTTAAGTTTTTATTTATAACGGGGATAATATATTGTTGTAATTTTTTTACATTCATTTCTATCTTAAAACTGAGAAAATATTATGAAATATTAATTTTTTTAATTCAATACACAACACTTAGTAGATACTCTACGCACACTTAATAATAGAATAGGTGAAATACAGGTTCATAATATGTTGCACTTGTAAGTATACCGGGTGTTTCTTTTATCATTGAACACTCATTATTTCAAAAAGTCTAAATTTTTTTGAAAATAAAAAAAGTTTCAAGTCGCTTATAAAACAACGTTTATCTTAAAAAATTATATTTTTAAATATTTTTTATCCTTATAATTTTTTATTTAGTTTACTTTTTTGAATGACAACATAGGGCTTTAATTTTATATTTCAAAGCAGAATATTTTTCTTAGTATTTTGATACATGAAAATCGAATTTCGGGTGAGTAGTTTATGAGTTATAAATATTCAAAGTTTAGATGAGTGGAAAAGTGGACAAACATTTCGCGGGGTAACCCCGTACCACTCCACTCAACTCATCTAAACT
>NC_042494.1:6342011-6350550 GCF_005508785.2 Acyrthosiphon pisum
TTGACGACGCGATACCGGCGCCCCGGCGCCCCGGCCACCACATCGTCGTCTTGTCGTCCACGATCCGAAGCTGAGTGTTATGACTCTGTACTTGCGGGCGTAGCGCTGAGCTTCGGGTCTTATTGGCGGCAGTTAGTCACACGAAGCCGGTGGCACGGTGGCCGGCGGGACGGAGACGCGAATTGCCTTTGTTATGATGGTAATATACTATTATTACCGTTGTATAACGTTATTACAATTAAAATATTGGGCCGACGGAAGGATGGAACCACAAAACGAATAATGCGTTTTAAAACAATCTCATTTTTTTATTTTTCGAACAAAACGTCGATAAACATTCAATTTTGTTTAATATGAAAAATGAAAAACAACCGACGTTCGAATGCCACGCGCGTGTGTGTCAACCGAAACCGGCGTGCGTGTTGTACGTGCGTTTACGCGGGGGACGCTGTACCCTGACTGCAGGCCGCCGACGCGTCCTACGTTTCGACCCCAACTACGCCACCGCGCGTACACATACGCCACACCTGCCACTGCCTCCCGTCCCCCGCTCTCGGTACAACACATGCGTCCGAGCGACCGCCGTTTTCGGCCGCCGCCGCCGTCGGCGCGCGCGTGCCGGCCGGTCGGAGCGGCGAATATACGCGCGCGGTGTGCCGCCGCCGCTTTTCGCGTAGCGCGCGCGAACCGCCAGCCAAAGACGGACACGCGCGCGCGCGGGTGCGACGGCGGTGAAGCTTGCGGGGAGAGCGAGAGAAAATGATCGCGCGCGAAAGAGATTTGGAACGGTAGAGCGGGGGCGTGGGCGGTCCAGTGGTGGGGGTGTAGAGCGGAGGAGGCGAGAAAAAGAGAGACACCGCGAGAAAGGGAGAGTCGTCGAGAGCGTGCGCCATGCGCCGTTCCACACGCCGCAATTGCCTCACTACCATCTGCACCGCCGTCACTGCCACCGCCATCGTCTTCGCCGTCTTCTTCTTCTTCTCGTATTCTTCTACACCCGCGACGACGACGGCGGCGGCGGCGGCGGCGGTAAGCTTGCGGTTCTCTCTCGCGATCGCTCGCTCGCTCGCTCGCTTCCGTCCACAGCAACGCGCGCGCTCTCGATTTCCTACCGAAACACACGGTGTGGTCGCGAGAATTATGTTTGTGACAACATGACAGATTAGCGTCGAGGCCGTGTGAGTTGAAAAATGTATATCCCGCGCGCTGCACCGAGACAGAGTCGTAGTCGTATTCGCTATTCAATTGGTTTGCGATTGAAATTTATGGTCGTCATCGCGTCGGCCGGTTTGGCGTAGGAATTTTTTTTTTTATTTTCTGATTTTCATACTTCTATCGTTTTCTCTTATCGTCATAAAACGTTTGTTATTTTTTATTAACACTATATTTCGTGGCAGACTTCAATATGTTTTACCGTCATTATAATTTGGTCGTAAGTACGTATCGGTCGCCGTCAAAAGAGTATTACACCATAATAATATTGTCATTTGTCGTACGGCCATGGGTTGGTAGTATTATTATACTACAAAAAATGTCCAGCGCGTTAATGACCAATTCAGTCCACTTGCCTTGTTTGTAACACGTCAATGATCATCACAATATTATGATGTGACATAACGAGTCTCGTAAAGAAAAAAATAACCTAAGGAATATTCGATTTTATATCCTATCATCGAATTTCACCTAACCTAACCACTGTTATGTTTATGTGCACTCAGTAATGTCGTAAATACAATGAGTTCATTAAACATTCATGATTTCAATTTTACGGATCGTAACATGAGTAAATGATGCTTTTGCACTGGCATTGCATACGGAATTATTATGTACATATAAATGAAATATAATTTATAAATAAAATAAATAGTGTGTTTCATTATCATTACCCAATTATAGTATATTATTCATCACTTATAAATAAATACAAATGTATAGATAATAGCTATTTGTATTTTTTTTTTAATTAAAAACAATACAACCACACAAATATAATATAATATGATTATGGATAATATATGAATACAATAATAATATTATTGTTTTGGTCTGAAGAGAAATTAATTTTAAAATAATAATGAAACCACAGTGTTATCCGGTTATCGTTACTAGTTAACAATCTCATTAATGATTAAACCAAATAAAGATACATCGTATTTTCACATTTTATAGAAATAATTATAAAATGTTAATCTTGCAGACAATATAAGTGCCTATTAAATACAATTTTTATTGTAAAAATCTGTATTTTCGTTTTATCTTCACATTTCCAATGAATATAAATTATTTGTTAAATTTAAATTTTAAAACTTACTGTTTTTAAAATAAAATGTTATGAAAGTTTGTATAGTTTATAAAAGAATTTTTTTTTTACTTCGTTTACCTCGTCAAGATTTATACGAATAATATAAATCTAAAATGAAATCGATAATAATAAAAAAAAATGGAGATAATGTAGCAAAATATCGACAAACGGAAATTGTTGGGAAATTTTTGGTAAATTTTTGGTACACGGTACTCCGTGTCGTGTAGTTACCAAAAATTAGTGAATTATTTAAAAAAATTCCACTAACTAGCCCACTGATATCATATAAAATTCATGTAATATGGCTGTGCGCCTGTGCGTATAAACTATGTGTTCCAAAAAACGATAATTTGTTAATATCATGGTTTTTTTCTAATGCAGGCACGGATCCCGAGCAAAGACCTGGGGAGAGGGCCGAACAATTTTTTTACAACACAAATCCAATTATAATAAAATATTATACTTTACTAAAAATGTTGTCATAGTAGTAGGTATAAGTAATCAACGTGGTTAATAAACTATTGATTATTTAATATATAAAGCGACAATGTGAAAAGAAAATTAGATTTTTTTTATTTGTTACTTAATATAATATATTATATTATAATATTTATATTTATAAAAAAAATATGTCTGGGGAGTGTTCAACAAAATCAATTTTCAAGAAATTCACTCAATACTGAATTTAACTGTAAGAACAAATAATATTAACTTGTTCGTCACTTGTAGGTTTTTTTTCATTATTTGTATTTTAAAAGGAGTTACGAGCATTTTTAAATTTTTATACTAGGTACTAAGCACTGAGCATACCAGCGTATGATCTCAGAAAAAACCGACAAGAGATTGATAAAATGCATTATGCAGATAATATAATTCATACCTATAAATTTGATAACAGGTAAATTTACGTTTCCACTAATACTAACAACACAAAATGAATTCTGCTGAACGCTAATTATTCTATATTGTACATTTTCAAGACTGAGACATCACGCCATGCGGACGTCACGTCATCTTAAGTTCAATATTTACTATTTAATTATTTTTGGTTAATATTCGTTCATGAAACTATTCAACTTTAAACTAAAAACAAACATTTATGCATGTATCTAATAATTTATTAATTTGTTAGTAAAAATGTTTATATAACGTAGAAGTTTAATATCGTTTTCACAAATGATTGTTTAGTATAATGGATAATTGTAATATTTTTATTAAAATTGAGCCACATCAAAAATAAAAGTCTAGACTTGAGATATTATATTATTAAACCAAAGAACTTTATGATTCGGTTAGGGAATAAGAATTTTGTACTTAGCTAGAAAATGTTATCTAAATCAGTAAATATTTTATGTCTGATCCTAAAAATAAAATGAAAGTAGTAAAATCCATATATGTATTTTTTTATGCTGTTACTCGTTCTTTTGAACTTTTTTCAAATACTTTTACAGCCATAACTCAGAAAATATTTGACATCTAGCTTAAAGTACACGTAAAATAACTTATTAATTTTTTCAAGTAAATCTATAATACTTAAATAAAAGTGGGTGATTTTTCTTTAAATATTATATAAGTACCTACCAAGGTTCAAATACAAATATTCAATCAAATTAGAATTGTTACGATTCTAACAATTTAATTTACATTAAATCTTGTATTATATAATATATTCTTGAATTTTGAACATAACCATAAAATTATTTAATAAATTATATTTAAATATTCTTACGAGCTCATCATAGACTAAGTTTATATAATAAATAAAAAATAATAATTTAACACTGATAATATTTATTTTTGTAACGTGACTATTAAAAGATAATCTTATTTTTATAAGAAATAAATATTTTAAAAATATGAAATATTTTTTAAATCAATAATTATTAAACATCTTTATTTTTTACTGGGGAAATATTTTTTTTTATTGAACTTAAAAAACATCAATAACAAAGGTTATTAGTTTTGTGCAAAATTACATAGTCATTATTAAAAATACAGTATTTGTATGGTGTTCATTATATATGATTACAATTTAAATTATATTACAATTTTCTTTAACAGTAGGTTCAAATTTTGTCGTATAAATCGGATTTTTTGAGGAAGGCTAACATGTTCGATATGTTTTCACTATCTGGTCCTAGAGCTTCATACAAGTTGGGTGGGATGTTGTATTTTTTTAGATCTTCGGCGTATTGATAACACTCAGTAATTATGTGCTTCACTGTTAGTGTAACCCCACAGACTATACATTGGGTGGGTTCTTTTTTGGCCATGAGGTGTTGATGAGTCAGCCTTGTGTGACCTATTCGGAGACGATTTATAAGAATTTTTTACTGGGGAAATATGTATTGATAGTTACTGAAATTATTTTCTTAATTATTTTGAATTTTAACTATCAATTTTGAGTTTAAAATAAACTCCAACAAACTTTATGTATATCTAATATATTTAATTATTCTAGTTATATAATATAGCTTTTTATTGCTTATAAGATATAGCAGTAGTTTATAGCCTTATAGTTAGGTATTTGTAATGTTATTTTTGTTTTTAAAACCGAAATGTTGAAAAAATGTAAGTACTCCACGATTTTAAAGTTTTAAATAGTGAACATCGTATTATCTAAATAACTTATTAATACAGTTTATTGAAAAAAGATAATAAAAATATTAGAATATCTTATATTTTATTTTATTGGTTAAACTTTAAAACTAACTAATACATTCATTAAATTATAAACTTAGATTAATGTGTTTAAAAAAAAAAAATTTAAAGAATATATTTTTGAGTCTTTTGAAGTTTAATTACTGTGATATTTTCTATAAAAAGTCTTAACAAATTATGTCTCAAGACAAGAGCTAATTGACAGAAAAAGTTAGTTGGTTTTTGTTAATTTAAATTCTTATTCGAGTTTTCCGCGTCAGACTGTATTATTGTGTTGGAAAATAATTGTGTCAGCTAAATAGTTTTAGAAAACATTCGTCTAAAAAAATATATAAGCAATTCATAAAAATAACGACCTCCAACTAAAATGCAATTCCAGAGTAGGTCAGCGAATGAATACAATATGAGCGGCTAGCGGAACCCTAAAAACGTGCACTATATACATTTAAATAATATATAAATACATACTATAGGCGTAATATAGTACACAACTTTGAAGTGTTATTTTTAAGTGACATAATGTATTTATTTTTTTAATAGTATATTTGTATGCCTTTTATGTTACAGAATTATAATCTTATCTTCAATCTTGTATGAATCCACATTTCATTTCATGACAAATTAAACGTACCTACCTATGTATTTATAATATTGTAGCCTGCAGGTATATAATAGCATTGTGTACTTACAAGTTATTAAAAAATGTAAATTTGATTTTTCACTTATATCTGACCTTGTTCACCTATAGATATATTAGGTTTATAAAGAAAAAGAACAAATATTTATGAAAGTGAAAAGTTGTCAACTGTTATAATAAATCTATATTGATGTTAATTGTTAACATTTTTATTTTAAAAACACGTGTTATACAACAATTCCGTAAATTATTTCTGACGGTTTAAAAATAATATTCAGAAACTTACTATAATAGGAATATAATATTGTTTAATGTTCAAATACATAAATTAATTCGAAACAAATAAAATGTAGGTATACCCAATGGTTTAAATGTTAGAATAAATATATTATTTTTAAAAATATTAACATAGGCATAAAAACATACAAATTAACTTAATTTAATCCGGATAATCTCGATTTATAATAAGAATTTTATGTAATTTATTTAAAACTTATAATTAGAGTATAATATATATTTTAGGCAAGTATCTATATTATCTTTTTAATATTGAAAAACGGCGATTTGTTTTAAGTACCAATTCCCATGTAATTTGTGGCAAACTTAATTTCAAACCTTTTTAATACACCTATACTTGTCTACTTGTCTACACTTTATGTATTATTTATTTTACTTTTTTTCATTTACTCTCCAGTGACTCGATTTTTTCTCTAAAATCTAGAACCTAACTTTCTAAATTTCCTTTCAAGAATCTGATACATATAATACATTACGATAATTATAGAAATAATCCATTATATTTTATATTATATTTTTATAGTAATTCAGTTATATTATAAATATATGATCCAAAAATATTCGTATGATAATTTACTAAAATTGTCATTTTAAAATGTTTTAGAATTGTTTTAGAATTGTCATTAAATTGATTGTTATAATGAGCATAATTTTAGGTAAATATATAGGGTTATGTTGTATACTTGTATAATATATTTAAATGTAAAAATTCTAAAAATCAGAGTTTGAATAGATTCATTATTTAAGGTAAAAATTTGGGTGATCAAGCTTGGTGAATTACTCTGTATATGATTTATAAATTCTTCTAAGTACAGTAAGTGATGCGGCTGAGGCGGAAGTAATTTTAATGCTTTCCCTACCTCAAATTATTGAAATAACACAGAAAATAAGGTATTAAGATAAAATAAAATGTTGATTATAAAAATTTAAAAAGATGAACGAACAAACAATATTGATATAATCAAAAACAAGACAATACATTTTTGTAATTAAAAATTTTTAAAATACAATTAGGTCGTTTAATTACGTCATAATATCAAAATAAATTATATCACTCGTATTAATTTCACGATTTATAATATAATTTTAGGTATGAAAATATAATCAGACAGTGTAATTGTTGAATACTCAGTTTGTTAGTAGATTTAAGTGATTTCTTTTACTTTTAAATTTATTTAACATTTAATATGGAGTCTTCAAGTACAAAAATTACTTTCGAGTGCCCTGTTACTGTTTAAGGGTTGGTGAGAATTTCCAAGTGGAGAATAACTGAAACTGTTTTCAAATTAAAACAATTATCATTGTTTTGAAATTATTTACATTTAAATTAATTTTTTAACTAAAAATCATAAAATATTATTTTAATATACAGATATTAATTAAATGTCTTTAATTTTGAAGTTAAAATTTGCATTTACTTTAATGGTTTTGGCCTCAATATACTTTTTAGTTATTTATTATTTTTTAATGAAAAATAAAATGGACAATATTTTATTAGAATATTATGATATCAACATTAAATATTTTTTGAAAATCTAAAGATAATCTACACAAATTAAAAATAAAACGTGTTCCATCGTTACCTATTGTATTGAAATATTTATTGAATGCTTAAGATTGTTAATAACTATTATGTTCATAACTGTTTCAATAATTTTTTCAAACAATTTTATCAGGCAAAGTAGTAAATTAATAGTTCCAACTATAAATAATAATCTATTATACTAATTAATAGGTAGGCAGTTCATATTAATTAATACGTTCATTTAATGTCATTCAATACATTTAAATAATTTTAGATTCTGAGTGGAACGATGAATGTATTGATTTTACAATGATGTGTGTTTTTTTTTAGATCTGAGTGGAACGATGAAAGTATTGATTTTACAATGATGTGTGTTTTTTTTTTTATTTTTTTTATTTTTTTTTTTATTTTTTTTTATTTTGTGTCTGTCATCACGTTTTAGGACAGTAAAAGTGCTTGGATTTTCTTCAACAGTACCTTTTCTGATAGGAAAGTGAATCTAGTTGGTACTTTGGGGGGTCAAAAGTATTTTTTCCAATTTTTTTCAAAAGCGCCGTGAAAAACAAAAGAAAAATTAAGGAAAAACGGGAATTTTTACGCAAAATCTGTTTTCGAGAAAATTGATTTTGGTTTTTGGTGTAACTTTAAAACGAATGACTGTAGATACATGAAATTTTCACTGGTTGTTTATATTTCCATTTTCTATACATGATAAAATTTTCAAAATATTTTGATTTGTTTTGAGCTGTTTACGGACAATTTCAGTTTCCAATTTAATTAGTTTTTTTTTCTATGAATGTCAATAAAACTTTATTTGTTGAGTAAAAATACTTGAAAATTTAATACAAGGCTCCTACTATATTCTTACAATGACATTTGAAAAATATTAAAAATCCTTACTCACAGTTTTTTTTTATTATCATTTAAAGTTCAAAAATTGACAAAATATGTAAAAATCACGAAAATTAGCAAATTATTTTGAGTTAGAAATTCATAACAATTTTTCTTTTTAAATCTAAGATATGAAAATGTAATACAAGATTCCTTATAAGATTGTCTACCTTTATCAAACAAAAAATATCATATAAGGAAGTCAAATTAAATTTTTATGATCGTT
>NC_042494.1:6350650-6350808 GCF_005508785.2 Acyrthosiphon pisum
TCAGGAAATCTGAATTGTAATAGGCATCCCTCCACTTATCATGAGCCATTTCGACCGCTGTACATGGATGCTTATTACTGATACTTTTCATGTACCTATTATTCTATATACTTTGTTAATAATGATGAAACCACTTGTAAATTACAATCACAAGCTTA
>NC_042494.1:6352952-6354056 GCF_005508785.2 Acyrthosiphon pisum
TCTCACTATAAAAGGTATATATACTTAACTAATATTTTACCTTTAAAAACCTGTACATCATAGATACATTTGCTAAAGGGTTATTATTTATTTCTGTTCAAATTTCATAAAAACTGTATTCATAGAGCCAAACTCATCAGCTAGGTATATAATATAATACATATACTATCAATACAATTTTCACCGATTTCCATCACTATACCTGTCACAAAATACACAAACCTATAACACGTCGGTCAAGAATAGAGCATTGATTTTCAGATTAAATATATAACCACTATATGTTTATGATTTCTATCAATGTAACATATAAATCGTATATTTGTCTTCAATTACCGATTGCTTGTATACCTACTAAAGCATATGATAGGTGAGTAGGTACACATTATATCTTATATTATGTATCACTATTGACGCTCATTTTACACAAAATACTAGGAATTGATTTTTAAGTTTTTAGACTAGATACAGTGGCGGATTCAGACAATTTATATTAGGAGTGCACATATTAATTCTGACTACCCACCTACATTTTAAACACTATACCACTACCACCAAGGGCGCCCGCTAGGGGGAGAGAGACCATGACCCCCCTCCCACTATTTTTTGGCTACTAGAAGAAAAAATCTGGGGGGGAGTAAAAAAATAGTCAGTATATTATATTAGTTATATTTTCGAATGGTTATTATTTGCGTTTTTACATTTGCCCCATAATATAAGTTGAGATTGGGGCTTTCGTAAATAATAGAATATAGGTAGGTACCTACGCAATTAGAAATTGATGGATAAATGAAAATGAAACAAAATAACAATGTATTAAGGCAAATAAATTTATTCTTAATTATTTTTCACATAAAACAGTTTATATAATTATTCCTATATCAATAAATAATATCATATTTAAAGTTTAAACTAGGTATGTTCATCAGTTTTTTGTGTCCCATAGGTACTATAAATTACCTAAAATTTATAAAATGAGTCTGTATATATAGACTATAGTTCCACGTTCCGTTACCGTTACCTACCTATAATAGTAAAATTGAAAACTAAAAAGATGGGCAAGTGGGTGTCGCTTTGCTGTACAGTAGGTTACAAGTAAGTCAC
>NC_042494.1:6354106-6380127 GCF_005508785.2 Acyrthosiphon pisum
AACTTCTAAAGTATAACTATTATATATCTATGATAGTACCACGGTTTTTTGTTGATGTATAACGCGTTATAACTTATAAGTACCTAATAGATATTATGATATGATTAATTTGGAATTTATTATAGGTACCTATTATAGGTCAATTTTTTTTTAATACCATAGATAAGTATATATTATATGTCTAATACATAGACTGATATACCGTCTCCGCTCAGAATCGTTTTTCTTATACAGTGATATTATATCATTGAATTCAAATTTAATACTGTCCATTATACAGTGACCCACTTCTAACCTACTGTACAGCAGAGCGACATCCACTTACCCACCTTTTTAATGATGAAATCTTCAAATCTCCATTAGTACCGACATTATCATATCAGGTGGTAAATAAATGAGTGATTGAATAGAAGTCGGAAATTCTATAGAAATTGCATATTATTATTTGTTTTGTTTTTCAGCTAGTGGCATTAATTAAATTCTTATTCATTGTGTGGAAAATAATAAACGATGTTTATATTCAAAATACTATAACGGTAAGATCAATTTAAATAGTGCAGAACGATTGTCAGAATTTAATTTTATAGTTTGATTAAAAGCTTATAATTTTCTCCAAGTATTTTTATATAATATTATTATGAAGACAGAGTTTACGCATTTATTAAATATTTTTTTAGTGCGAATAATGTTGGCTATAATTTTTTGTTTGGTTTCGTATTTTTGTAATTCGTTCCACGTGTCTTTTATTTTTAATAATATATAACACGTATAAGATAAATCAGTCGATCCGTATATTTCTGTTATAAAATGACAGATAATATCTAGGTACAGGATGCAACAAATCTTTCAGCTAATCCGCTCGCCATCACTATAACAGTATTTTCCGTTAATACACAAACAAGACATAATAACGGGTCATAATATATCAGTCGATCGTATATTATACAATAATATACTGAAAACTAAAATGTAAATTATAATCGTCATTATTTACAATATAGTACAATGAATGACCATATTATTTACACACAATTTAATACCGTCACTCGCATGAAGTCATTCGCAATGAAATTCGTGGGTATTATCTGCAGCCTACAAACGAATGACTGTGTTTTGGAATGCGACAAATTATAGTAGTTACTATAGGTGGTGTGCGTGTGACTTTTCACCTCTGATTAACACTATGTTCGCTCGTAATGATTACCGCAATATTGTCGGTGGCATGGTTGGTTCGTATATGCACATTCAATAATATTATATTATTATTATTATCATCATCGTCGACCACGCGTAACTCGATAATATTATCTTTATTAATTATTATTATTACAATTTTCGGTGACAACGATTTTATTCGTCTCTCGCATCGGCCGTTCTATATAATAATATGATGTACCTACCATACCTACATTTTATATAAAATAATAATAATAATACCTTTATTATGTTATGTTATCAGTATATTTATTGCGATACATAGGTACACGTATATACGTATAGTTTATATAGGACGTAGGTATATAATATGCACTGCATGTCGTGTACCAATATACGCATCGACAGTGATTGACGGGCAAATACACGAGTGAAAGATGACCACCTGTGAGCGTGTAACATAGGTAATATTGTGATCGTACGACACAACATATCTACATGGTCATAGTATATGACTGGTGCACGTACCTAAAATAAGTTAGGTAGGTATACCTAAACACACAACACATATATCATAATATTAATATATACCACACTTGACCAGGAGTTTCGCGGGTTTCGTGCAAAATATAATAATATAAAACTACATTACAGGAAACTTCGTTTCGGACACTCGAAGCCATAATATTGACGTCACTGTGTTTGGCTATTTTATGAATCAATCATTTTATATCGAGTTGAAAATTTCCGAGAGTGAGCTTTTATGCAAATGTATAAATTATGTAGCGCAGTGAGAAAGAACTAGATAACCCAAAAAGGTTACAGTGAGTGGCCTATACTGCCCCGTAGGCGAAGAACGTTGTGAAAACTACATAGTCTTGTTTTGTTTTTCTCATTACGGAACAGTGCTGCATGGTACGGAACAAATAACTATTGGAAAACAAAATAAATTGTTCAGTTTAAAACACTGCACTGAAGACCGTTCGTCGAAAAGGTCAAATTATTTGAGAGTGGTATCCCTCGTGTTATTATTTTTTTTTTAATTATTATTAAAATGTAAAACAATATGTACCTACAAACAAGCACATTAAGTAATTTGTATGCAATAATAAAAACATAACATGAAAATAACTTTTGAGGAAGTCACCCATTAGTAATAACTGCGAACATTTAGTTCGATTTGCAAGCACTAATAAAGTAGATCGCGATTCAAATTTCGTTTGAGCTTTATGGGGGGGGGGGGGGGGGGAATTATCAGGAATGTAGAGAGTAGCTATATTTTTGATGAGGGAGTTAATACTAAAATTAAGTTTAGTATGAAATCGGATATAGTGGATTTTATCTATGCCTGGGATATTTTTTTACTTTTAAGTCATTGTGAGGTTGAATGTTGGTCATGTACTATGGAACACCAGTTATAAGGCACATAGAAATAGTCTGAAAAGACTAGATGGAACGGACGTTGGAGGGTTTTGTTTGCCCCCAAATCTGGATGCCATATGACCAAACGGTCTGATCATTGTATTATACATCATAATTTTGATTTTTAGATATTTTAATGAAGACTTTAGAAGCTTTAAGAACTTTAGATGGAGTGGGTTGTTGGCAAGCTTTCTTTTATTTTATAGATGAGGTTTCCAAGTTAGACGTCTGTCTAAGATTATACCTAGGTACTTGGTCTTGTTTGAGACAGGTTTGATTTTGTTTTTGAGTTTAATGGTAGGGCACTAGGACAATTATCCGGATGATGCGCTGATGTGATAATGTCGTTATTGGTTGAAAAAATAGCAGTATGTGTTATTTTTAAATATGTTAGATGGTTTTTTGGGCACTAATTGATCGTGAAACTGTTAAATACATCAAGAAATCACACTATTGCAAGCGAATGTCAATCATCAAACGTACAAATTGTATTTTTTACTGAAAAAAAAATATAAGAACTAATATATAATGTGAAGTTCTTCAATTCGGTTTTACACGTCAACCAACAAATCCATTGACTAATACTATCTGATGAATCATCAACACATATTGGCAATTAATTCAAAAACCACAGACTAAAAGCTATAATATAGCTAAGGTCTGTGTCAAAAACATTACCTACGTAGACGTATACCTACGAAAAAATATCAAAATAAGTGTGTAAAATATAGATATTTGTAAAAATACAATGAAATTAAAATTCTAGAAAATTATTTTAACGGTGATAGTGCGAAACGTTGTGTCGAATTAAAATTGATATTATAAAGTAATTACTTCTATAATAAGTAGTTCTTTATGTATTATGTTTATCATTATGAATTAAGAATAATCACTTATAGGTAATACAGTTTTCTAGGAAAAAAGTAATAATGGATATGTTTTATAAATCTGTTTTATTATTTTAAGGAAATGTTGGCTTGAAAAATAAATTATAATAGAATAAAAAAAATTATTAAATTCCATTTATTAAGTCGATTTTGTTGACATAACATCGTCATTTATTTTTATCTTCAATCCAATTACAAAATTATTCTAAAGTTAAAAAATGGAACCATGCTTTACGTTTTTAATGCAAAGTGTATCATAATTATTGCCGTCATTCCATTTATGGTTTTCTCTCAAATCTATCACAAATAACCAATCTATATTGAACCATTATTATTTTATTCAATAACGTTTATTTATTATATTTTTCTTCTATAACATAATAATATAACTTACGGAGTTTTTAAATTCTAATTATGACATAATATACAAAATTCTTGATGAAACAGCACATTGATCGATGTATATTTTACATATTTTGTTGGTTGAATAAATTGCTTTTCTGTTTTTCTTTTAAACATGAACATTACAAAAATAACCAGTAATTTATTAATATATGTATAATAATATATAGCTATAGTTTATACAAATGCATGTTAAACCTATTAACGATTATTTAATCGTGATTGCAAAAACCTGTAGAGCCTTATTAGTGGTATTACACTAAAATTAGACGTACCTTTCTTTATGAACTCAAAGACCTAATTGGTAACTTGATACTTTTACTTCTTATTACCTACTTAGTTATTGTCGGGCCTTGGTTACGATACAACAATTTTTAATTGCAAACTACTTACAAAGACAAATTTGACTTATATCTACATTTATATCATCAACATTATGCAAATAAATTATGACAAATTAATGTGGTTGCAATCTTGCGTAAATCACATTTATCCATATTTTTTTTTTTTTTTTTAAATGCCCTGGGGCTTTATTATTTAAACGACCCAAAGGTCTTTATAAATATGTTTGACAATTATACATATTTTACATACTATGATACAAAATATATATATTACACGTTGATGGAGACACTTCCAATGAAGTGGCTCCTGCCTTAATTTAATATCTTAAACTAAGTCGTATGGTTTCAGACGCTTAAGACGTCTGATATCCTTGGAGTTATCTAATAATTGTATGGCTAGTGTATTGACATGGTGATCTAGCCTCGTCTCGTGCTTGCGAGCAAACCTTTGAATTTCGTCTGCTACTGTAGGCAGCATCATATCACGGTGAATTGCGTTGTTTCTTTCGAACCGGTAGGCTGCAGTGATGGTCCGAAGAGCGATGTTTTGACAGCGTTGTATTATATCGATGTTAGACTTACTGGCACAACCCCACAGTTGAATGCCATAAATCCAGATCGGTTTTATAATTGCTACGTACAGTAGACGTTTGTTTTCGATGGTTAACTCGGAGCGGGGTCCGACTAACCAATAAAGTTTTCGCATTTTTTCTTTAATTTGAATTTTTTTCTGATAGACGTGGTGTTTCCAGTTTAGACGAGAGTCGAGGTGCATTCCAAGATATTTTGCTGAATCTTTTTGTGGGATTGGTGTTTGATTCAATACTATTTGAATATTTTCGGTTTTACGTAACGTATAGTTAACGTGCACCGATTTATCGCCATTGATCTTAATTTTCCAACGTCTTGTCCAGGCAAATATATTGTTAATTGACTTCTGTAAGTTATCAGTTGCAGTGAGCTGACTATTACGTGTTGATAAAATTGCCGTATCGTCGGCAAACATAGCTAATGTTGTGTTGTTATCGTTTGGTATATCAGCCGTATAGAGTAAGTACAGGATAGGTCCTAGAACACTACCTTGCGGTACTCCAGCTGATATGTCTTTCCATTCGGTTATTGCTTCTTCGTGTACGACTCGAAATTGACGGTCGGTCAAGTATGATTCAAGAAGTGCACACCAAGTATGTGGTAGCTGATCACGCAGTTTGATAAGGAATCCTTTGTGCCAGACTTTGTCAAAAGCCTGGGCTACGTCAAGGAATACTCCACAGCAGTACTTTTTTTCTTCAAGAGCTTTACTAATCACATTAATTACTCGATGTACTTGATCGATTGTCGAATGTTTGTTGCGAAATCCAAACTGATGTTCTGGTATAAGATTTTTTCTCTCTATAATCGGTTTTAGGCGTTTAAGCAGAAGTTTCTCTAAAAGTTTAGATAAACTTGGAAGGAGTGATATGGGTCGGTATGATGCGACATTTTCAGGCGGTTTTCCTGGTTTGAGTAACATGATCACTTGTGCTCGTTTCCATTGTTCTGGAATGTATTCCATGCGCAAAATAGCGTTGTATATGTGTGTAAGATGAATAATAGCCTTCCTTGGAAGTTCTTTCAGCATTTTTGGACTAATTTCATCATAGCCTGGTGATTTTTTTGGGCTTAAATTGTTATCAATTTCTTTAGCAACTTCCAACGGCGAGAAATGTTTAAATCCATATTTATGAACAAGTACGAATTATTTATGTATCATATAATTGCCTTAATGACGATCTACTCAAAATGTAATATTGGAACGAAAAATTATCAAGTAGATTCTTGTTTTAATATAACTACGCATTACACTATTATTATTCCTATAATGATTATTAATGTTTTTATTTACAACTAATATACCTATTTTTTTTTTTTTTTTTATTATTTTTTTTTTTTAAATTTTTTACGTCTTCGGCATAATATTGTAAGTAAATTATTATTTCATATATAATTTGAATTCAAGTTAGGTCACATAATTATACTGTAAGTGCCACAAATTGTCTTTAGGTTTTGACTATTTGTAATAAATAATAATAAATAATACTTGCCTATAACAAAACCAATAATTTTCTTCATTCTTGCTGGTGCAGTGGTGCCATAATATAATATGCCGTCTATCGTCGTATAAACCATCAGTATACATTAGGGCTAGTTAAGCTTTTTTTGGATAAAGATCTACTGAGAATATATTTGTTTCACTGTGGGAGCCATAAAAATATATACAACTATTATCCACAGTGGTCACCGGGGTTTTTTAGGGGAGCTACTAAATATATAATAATAAATTCTAACAAAGTTGGGTCGACTTTGAGATCATTCTCGATTGACCGTCCAGGCCATTTAACCACACACGGTAATATGATATATAGCATATACATACTATATAATTTAAGCAACGTAGCTACATTTTTAATACGCTGAAATATAATTTACTATTTATTTACCTGCTGTTTACTATTTAGTGCATTAGCAAAATATATCAGTGTATCGTGATGTGCAGTGTAATTTATAATATTATGTTTCTGTATTTTTACAAAATAGTTTGTGATTCAAGAAATAATGGACTTGAGTTGTTATATAAAAATATTCCGTTCCATAGACGATGTTTCCAGATGACAGTTATTGTTAATCTCTCTATCGTATAATATTGATAAATAATAACAACAATAACGTTGACAATACACTTTTATGACGCACATGTATGATACAGAATATAGAAAGGCTTCAATTTTTTTAATATTTAGGCATGTAGGAAATACGCGTGTCATAAAATACACACATTTATAGGATAACGCGTCATCCAACTCACCCACATTTCTTCAGTGTTTCGATCACTATAAAACTAACGCTCATTCGACGTTGCCGGTATCCAAAATCTGCAGAGTAAACGACAGATGCGCCATTCACGATACGCCTTTAATGGCAATGTTTTTGTGAAATCGCTAGTTCGGCGTACGACGAAACGCATTAAAATAATAATATAGCGCAAGAAAAACAAATTATTTTACCCATGGATCGCGTATATTATTAAGGTTTCAGAAATTGTACTCCTATAACGTCTCGTTCATATATTTTTTAATTTATTGTTGAATCGCTTTTATTACCATGTGGTAATCTCATTTTGTTTTAATTATTACAAAACGAAAAAAAAATATAAATCATAAATATTTATTTAAAAGACATTGTTCGACCATGGGAGTGGGAAATTATAATTATTCTTCCGATGCAGTCGCATGATACCGCGCAATGGCATGACCATAATCTATATGACTATTATTTTACCAAATACTGTGTTTTGCGCCATGTTAATTTTTTTTTGTAGCTTAGAATTGTAAATATTATAATATGAACATTTTTATATTTTAGTTTTTTGTGCAGTGCAATTTGTAATCTCCATTGTCTATACTTGGATGTAGATATGGGTGTGGGGTATATTTTGAGTTTCAACTATTGTCTTTTCCCGTCCTTTGAGGGTTTATAATTTATTTGTGAATGTAGTTCCAAAGGATCGCTACAGTCTCTTACTGTAGGCCTCATCATTTAGACGATGTTTTTAGACCCAGGCGTATAGATAGTATTTCATGCTTATCATCCAAATTTTCTTTTAATACGATTTTGCCAATCAATCCAAAATAAATCATTTTGAGTAAAACGCCAACATTAAATTTGCATGTTTTTTTTTTATAATCATTTATGTATAGTATAATATACGATATACATTCGATACATGGTATCAATACTTCATTGCATATTCTTTGACGGTTTCGTACCACCTTGTATTTATATTTCATGTCATTAAAAATGTTATTAGTATTTCCCATTGAACGCTGTTTGCATAACACACACATACAGAAATATAATGTATCGTATTCACTAACTACACAAGAAGTAGTGAGACATTTATTAGTTCAACAGAACCCAGGCTCAATATTTACTTGTCATTTCTTATACAGTGTGTTATTATAAAATTAATGAGAAAGTCAGACATCTGGGAAATAAATTATTTTCGGTTATAACTTATAATATTAAACTTGATCACGATTTCTCCCTTTTACTCGTATTTTTAAATAATAAAGTTTATTTTATAAGTTCATAACCTTTGATTATATCTACGATACAATTTTATTTTATTTATTTTTCAATTATATTTAATTATAATTTTATTTATTTATGTAGTTTAAAATCATATTTAACAAAATTAAAAATCCTTCGACAAATTATACATGTACCAAGAATACAAATTGTATCGCACATTCAATATTATTCAATTCAGTTATATTATTCAAATATACAAGTTTCTAATTAGGTAGCTAAAGTGTATACTTATTTTTATTATTCCTCCAATATTTCTGTCAGTATGTTTAATTTTAATTTTTTTGTTTGATAATTTTAAAGTTGTGTGTTATATTTAGAAATAATAAGTTTTAATTTATGTACCTTCTTTTAAATGGGAAATTCTTAGATTAATGAGTTTAAATTGTAACGAAGGTTATACATATCTTGCCTCAAAAATCTTGATAAACGTATGCGTCCAAATGACTTAATTTATGTGTAAAGTCAGGCTATTTTTTATTTTTAAATTAAAATTACGATACGAGTGTCGCATATAAAATCGTGAATTTGTATTAATTATCGGGCATTGATGTTTAATTCGTCGATGTTCTCAAGTCTAATATATTATTATGATATAAATGTATACCTATACGTATTATAGGTCCGTAATAAATAATATTATATTATATTATATTATAATATTTTTACGGAATAACAACACATCGCGTAGATGAAAACTTTTCAACTTGTTAGACCAAATGTCTCATGTCGGATAAGACTAAACACTAAAGTGCATCTTGTTTGTTCAACGCAGGTTTACGGACGAACGTTATCCGGAATGCTGACGGAGTTTTGGGGGGAAACGGTTTCAAAAAGTACCTACCGAGACCGTAATTGGACGGTGGAGCCAAAAAAATAATAAAACCAAACACACACATACACAAAACAGACACACGTATTATATATATATGTATATTGTACACTGCAAAGCGTTCGTTTTCGACATAGCACGACTAAATCGACCGTCCTGCAATTACGCAACGGCCCCAGTTTTTTTCGCGTTTAATTAAAACCTACGCGCACAAGCGTCGCTGCGGTATCAAACGCGGATACCGACCAAAACATGGACCCGGTCCAAAACGGTCACTTACATCAGCCACTGTTTCTGTTCCCGGTTACAGCAAAAAAAAAATTTTTTAAAAATACGATATCGATGTTTTCGATTATTATTGTTGGTCGAACAGTCTTGTAGTAGAATCAGTTGTTTCGAAGGAACGAAGGTTCATCAGCACTTGAAGGATGTAGATTTTGGATTGCATATCGATTAACTCTATTTAAACGAAACGTACGTTATTTAAAAGACGTACGTTTTTCGAATGATATGCATAATATAATATTATTGTATAGGTACTATTTATTAATAATAATAATGAAAACCTTAAATACCACTGAATAGTATCTTGGTAACCTCTAAAACGCGGAACCTCGGATGAAACAACTAATTATTATACGCAACTTTTGGCAACCCCGAGACTTAAAGTTCCTAACTTTTGACGCACGCACAATGTCTACGAGCAGAATTGTCTAGTCAATAATATTGTTGTGGACGTAATTTATTAATGTAAACAATTCAATCAATAATTTTAAAAGATAATTTTTTGTTTCTTGGAAATGTTGAAGTTATTCTTCATATAGTTTTTACACTAATTTGAACTTTAAAAAAAAAAATTATTTAAATGTATTGAATAACATTAAATGAACGTATTAATTAATATGAACTGCCTACCTATTAATTAGTATAATAGATTATTATTTATAGTTGGAACTATTAATTTACTACTTTGCCTGATAAAATTGTTTGAAAAAATTATTGAAACAGTTATGAACATAATAGTTATTAACAATCTTAAGCATTCAATAAATATTTCAATATAATATAACGATGGAACACGTTTTATTTTTAATTTGTGTAGATTATCTTTAGATTTTCAAAAAATATTTAATGTTGATATCATAATATTCTAATAAAATATTGTCCATTTTATTTTTCATTAAAAAATAATAAATAACTAAAAAGTATATTGAGGCCAAAACCATTAAAGTAAATGCAAATTTTAACTTCAAAATTAAAGACATTTAATTAATATCTGTATATTAAAATAATATTTTATGATTTTTAGTTAAAAAATTAATTTAAATGTAAATAATTTCAAAACAATGATAATTGTTTTAATTTGAAAACAGTTTTAGTTATTCTCCACTTGGAAATTCTCACCAACCCTTAAACAGTAACAGGGCACTCGAAAGTAATTTTTGTACTTGAAGACTCCATATTAAATGTTAAATAAATTTAAAAGTAAAAGAAATCACTTAAATCTACTAACAAACTGAGTATTCAACAATTACACTGTATGATTATATTTTCATACCTAAAATTATATTATAAATCGTAAAATTAATACGAGTGATATAATTTATTTTGATATTATGACGTAATTAAACGACCTAATTGTATTTTAAAAATTTTTAATTACAAAAATGTATTGTCTTGTTTTTGATTATATCAATATTGTTTGTTCGTTCATCTTTTTAAATTTTTATAATCAACATTTTATTTTATCTTAATACCTTATTTTCTGTGTTATTTCAATAATTTGAGGTAGGGAAAGCATTAAAATTACTTCCGCCTCAGCCGCATCACTTACTGTACTTAGAAGAATTTATAAATCATATACAGAGTAATTCGCCAAGCTTGATCACCCCAATTTTTACCTTAAATAATGAATCTATTCAAACTCTGATTTTTAGAATTTTTACATTTAAATATATTATACAAGTATACAACATAACCCTATATATTTACCTAAAATTATGCTCATTATAACAATCAATTTAATGACAATTCTAAAACAATTCTAAAACATTTTAAAATGACAATTTTAGTAAATTATCATACGAATATTTTTGGATCATATATTTATAATATAACTGTATTACTATAAAAATATAATATAAAATATAATGGATTATTTCTATAATTATCGTAATGTATTATATGTATCAGATTCTTGAAAGGAAATTTAGAAAGTTAGGTTCTAGATTTTAGAGAAAAAATCGAGTCACTGGAGAGTAAATGAAAAAAAGTAAAATAAATAATACATAAAGTGTAGACAAGTCTAGGTGTATTAAAAAGGTTTGAAATTAAGTTTGCCACAAATTACATGGGAATTGGTACTTAAAACAAATCGCCGTTTTTTCAATATTAAAAAGATAATATAGATACTTGCCTAAAATATATATTATCTTTTTCAATATTAAAAAGATAATATAGATACTTGCCTAAAATATATATTATACTCTAATTATAAGTTTTAAATAAATTACATAAAATTCTTATTATAAATCGAGATTATCCGGATTAAATTAAGTTAATTTGTACGTTTTTATGCCTATGTTAATATTTTTAAAAATAATATATTTATTCTAACATTTAAACCATTGGGTATACCTACATTTTATTTGTTTTGAATTAATTTATGTATTTGAACAATTAACAATATTATATTCCTATTATAGTAAGTTTCTGAATATTATTTTTAAACCGTCAGAAAGAATTTACGGAATTTTTGTATAACACGTGTTTTTAAAATAAAAATGTTAACGATTAACATCAATATAGATTTATTATAACAGTTGACAACTTTTCACTTTCATATATATTTGTTCTTTTTCTTTATAAACCTAATATATCTATAGGTGAACAAGGTCAGATATAAGTGAAAAATCAAATTTACATTTTTTAATAACATGTAAGTACACAATGCTATTATATACCTGCAGGCTACAATATTATAAATACGTAGGTAGGTACGTTTAATTTGTCATGAAATGAAATGTGGATTCATACAAGATTGAAGATAAGATTATAATTCTGTAACATAAAAGGCATACAAATATACTATTAAAAAAATAAATACATTATGTCACTTAAAAATAACACTTCAAAGTTGTGTACTATATTACGCCTATAGTATGTATTTATATATTATTTAAATGTATATAGTGCAGGTTTTTAGGGTTACGCTAGCCGCTCATATTGTATTCATTCGCTGACCTACTCTGGAATTGCATTTTAGTTGGAGGTCGTTATTTTTATGAATTGCTTATATATTTTTTTAGACGAATGTTTTCTAAAACTATTTAGCTGACACAATTATTTTCCAACACAATAATACAGTCTGACGCGGAAAACTCGAATAAGAATTTAAATTAACAAAAATCAACTAACTTTTTCTGTCAATTAGCTCTTGTCTTGAGACATAATTTGTTAAGACTTTTTATAGAAAATATCACAGTAATTAAACTTCAAAAGACTCAAAAATATATTCTTTAATTTTTTTTTTTTTAAACACATTAATCTAAGTTTATAATTTAATGAATGTATTAGTTAGTTTTAAAGTTTAACCAATAAAATGAAATATAAGATATTCTAATATTTTTATTATCTTTTTTCAATAAACTGTATTAATAAGTTATTTAGATAATACGATGTTCACTATTTAAAACTTTAAAATCGTGGAGTACTTACATTTTTTCAACATTTCGGTTTTAAAAACAAAAATAACATTACAAATACCTAACTATAAGGCTATAAACTACTGCTATATCTTATAAGCAATAAAAAGCTGTATTATATAACTAGAATAATTAAATATATTAGATATACATAAAGTTTGTTGGAGTTTATTTTAACTCAAAATTGATAGTTAAAATTCAAAATAATTAAGAAAATAATTTCAGTAACTATCAATACATATTTCCCCAGTAAAAAATTCTTATAAATCGTCTCCGAATAGGTCACACAAGGCTGACTCATCAACACCTCATGGCCAAAAAATAACCCACCCAATGTATAGTCTGTGGGGTTACACTAACAGTGAAGCACATAATTACTGAGTGTTATCAATACGCCGAAGATCTAAAAAAATACAACATCCCATCCAACTTAATGTATGAAGCTCTAGGACCAGATAGTGAAAACATATCGAACATGTTAGCCTTCCTCAAAAAATCCGATTTATACGACAAAATTTGAACCTACTGTTAAAGAAAATTGTAATATAAATTTAAATTGTAATCATATATAATGAACACCATACAAATACTGTATTTTTAATAATGACTATGTAATTTTGCACAAAACTAATAACCTTTGTTATTGATGTTTTTTAAGTTCAATAAAAAAAAATATTTCCCCAGTAAAAAATAAAGATGTTTAATAATTATTGATTTAAAAAATATTTCATATTTTTATAATATTTATTTTTTATAAAAATAAGATTATCTTTTAATAGTCACGTTACAAAAATAAATATTATCAGTGTTAAATTATTATTTTTTATTTATTATATAAACTTAGTCTATGATGAGCTCGTAAGAATATTTAAATATAATACAAGATTTAATGTAAATTAAATTGTTAGAATCGTAACAATCTTTCAATTTGATTGAATATTTGTATTTGAACCTTGGTAGGTACTTATATAATATTTAAAGAAAAATCACCCACTTTTATTTAAGTATTATAGATTTACTTGAAAAAATTAATAAGTTATTTTACGTGTACTTTAAGCTAGATGTCAAATATTTTCTGAGTTATGGCTGTAAAAGTATTTGAAAAAAGTTCAAAAGAACGAGTAACAGCATAAAAAAATACATATATGGATTTTACTACTTTCATTTTATTTTTAGGATCAGACATAAAATATTTACTGATTTAGATAACATTTTCTAGCTAAGTACAAAATTCTTATTCCCTAACCGAATCATAAAGTTCTTTGGTTTAATAATATAATATCTCAAGTCTAGACTTTTATTTTTAATGTGGCTCAATTTTAATAAAAATATTACAATTATCCATTATACTAAACAATCATTTGTGAAAACGATATTAAACTTCTACATTATATAAACATTTTTACTAACAAATTAATAAATTATTAGATACATGTATAAATGTTTGTTTTTAGTTTAAAGTTGAATAGTTTTATGAACGAATATTAACCAAAAATAATTAAATAGTAAATATTGAACTTAAGATGACGTGACGTCCGCATGGCGTGATGTCTCAGTCTTGAAAATGTACAATATAGAATAATTAGCGTTCAGCAGAATTCATTTTGTGTTGTTAGTATTAGTGGAAACGTAAATTTAACTGTTATCAAATTTAAAGGTATGAATTATATTATCTGCATAATGCATTTTATCAATCTCTTGTCGGTTTTTTCTGAGATCATACGCTGGTAAGCTCTGCAGTGCTTAGTACCTAGTATAAAAATTTAAAAATGCTCGTAACTCCTTTTAAAATACAAATAATGAAAAAAAACCTACAAGTGACGGACAAGTTAATATTATTTGTTCTTACAGTTAAATTCAGTATTGAGTGAATTTCTTGAAAATTGATTTTGTTGAACACTCCCCAGACATATTTTTTTTATAAATATAAATATTATATATTAAGTAACAAATAAAAAAAAATCTAATTTTCTTTTCACATTGTCGCTTTATATATTAAATAATCAATAGTTTATTAACCACGTTGATTACTTATACCTACTACTATGAAAACATTTTTAGTAAAGTATAATATTTTATTATAATTGGATTTGTGTTGTAAAAAAATTGTTGGGCCCTCTCCCCAGGTCTTTGCTCGGGATCCGTGCCTGCATTAATCATCAAAAAAACCATGATATTAACAAATTATCGTTTTTTGGAACACATAGTTTATACGCACAGGCGCACAGCCATATTACATGAATTTTATATGATATCAGTGGGCTAGTTAGTGGAATTTTTTTAAATAATTCACTAATTTTTGGTAACTACACGACACGGAGTACCGTGTACCAAAAATTTACCAAAAACTTCCCAACAATTTCCGTTTGTCGATATTTTGCTACATTATCTCCATTTTTTTTTATTATTATCGATTTCATTTTAGATTTATATTATTCGTATAAGTCTTGACGAGGTAAACGAAGTAAAAAAAAAATTCTTTTATAAACTATACAAACTTTCACAACATTTTATTTTAAAAACAGTAAGTTTTAAAATTTAAATTTAACATATAATTTATATTCATTGGAAATGTGAAGATAAAACGAAAATACAGATTTTTACAATAAAAATTGTATTTAATAGGCACTTATATTGTCTGCAAGATTAACATTTTATAATTATTTCTACAAAATGTGAAAATACGATGTATCTTTATTTGGTTTAATCATTAATGAGATTGTTAACTAGTAACGATAACCGGATAACACTGTGGTTTCATTATTATTTTAAAATTAATTTCTCTTCAGACCAAAACAATAATATTATTATTGTATTCATATATTATCCATAATCATATTATATTATATTTGTGTGGTTGGATTGTTTTTAATTTAAAAAAAAATACAAATAGCTATTATCTATACATTTGTATTTATTTATAAGTGATGAATAATATACTATAATTGGGTAATGATAATGAAACACACTATTTATTTTATTTATAAATTATATTTCATTTATATGTACATAATAATTCCGTATGCAATGCCAGTGCAAAAGCATCATTTACTCATGTTACGATCCGTAAAATTGAAATCATGAATGTTTAATGAACTCATTGTATTTACGACATTACTGAGTGCACATAAACATAACAGTGGTTAGGTTAGGTGAAATTCGATGATAGGATATAAAATCGAATATTCCTTAGGTTATTTTTTTCTTTACGAGACTCGTTATGTCACATCATAATATTGTGATGATCATTGACGTGTTACAAACAAGGCAAGTGGACTGAATTGGTCATTAACGCGCTGGACATTTTTTGTAGTATAATAATACTACCTACCCATGACCGTACGACAATATTATTATGGTGTGATACTCTTTTGACGGCGACCGATACGTACTTACGACCAAATTATAATGACGGTAAAACATATTGAATTCTGCCACGAAATATAGTGTTAATAAAAAATAACAAACGTTTTATGACGATAAGAGAAAACGATGGAAGTATGAAAATCAGAAAATAAAAAAAAAAATTCCTACGCCAAGCCGGCCGACGCGACGCATAATGACGACCATAAATTTCAATCGCAAACCAATTGAATAGCGAATACGACTACGACTCTGTCTCGGTGCAGCGCGCGGGATATACATTTTTCAACTCACACGGCCTCGACGCTAATCTGTCATGTTGTCACAAACATAATTCTCGCGACCACACCGTGTGTTTCGGTAGGAAATCGAGAGCGCGCGCGTTGCTGTGGACGGAAGCGAGCGAGCGAGCGAGCGATCGCGAGAGAGAACCGCAAGCTTACCGCCGCCGCCGCCGCCGCCGCCGCCGCCGCCGCCGCCGCCGCCGTCGTCGCGGGTGTAGAAGAATACGAGAAGAAGAAGAAGACGGCGAAGACGATGGCGGTGGCAGCGACGGCGGTGCAGATGGTAGTGAGGCAATTGCGGCGTGTGGAACGGCGGATGGCGCACGCTCTCGACGACTCTCCCTTTCTCGCGGTGTCTCTCTTTTTCTCGCCTCCTCCGCTCTACACCCCCACCACTGGACCGCCCACGCCCCCGCTCTACCGTTCCGAATCTCTTTCGCGCGCGATCATTTTCTCTCGCTCTCCCCGCAAGCTTCACCGCCGTCGCACCCGCGCGCGCGCGTGTCCGTCTTTGGCTGGCGGTTCGCGCGCGCTACGCGAAAAGCGGAGGCGGCGGCACACCGCGCGCGTATATTCGCCGCTCCGACCGGCCGGCACGCGCGCGCCGACGGCGGCGGCGGCCGAAAACGGCGGTCGCTCGGACGCATGTGTTGTACCGAGAGCGGGGGACGGGTGGCGGTGGCAGGTGTGGCGTATGTGTACGCGCGGTGGCGTAGTTGGGGTCGAAACGTAGGACGCGTCGGCGGCCTGCAGTCAGGGTACAGCGTCCCCCTGCGTAAACGCTACGTACAACACGCACGCCGATTTCGGTTGACACACACGCGCGTGGCATTCGGACGTCGGTTGTTTTTCATTTTTCATATTAAACAAAATTGAATGTTTATCGACGTTTTGTTCGAAAAATAAAAAAATGAGATTGTTTTAAAACGCATTATTCGTTTTGTGGTTCCATCCTTCCGTCGGCCCAATATTTTAATTGTAATAACGTTATACAACGGTAATAATAGTATATTACCATCATAACAAAGGCAATTCGCGTCTCCGTCCCGCCGGCCACCGTGCCACCGGCTTCGTGTGACTAACTGCCGCCAATAAGGACCCGAAGCTCAGCGCTACGCCCGCAAGTACAGAGTCATAACACCAGCTTCGGATCGTGGACGACAAGACGACGATGTGGTGGCCGGGGCGCCGGGGCGCCGGTATCGCGTCGTCAAAGACCATTTTTGCGATAGCCCTTGCCGGACGGTTGTCTTCGTTGAACTCGTCGTCCTCATTTAACTCGTCGTCTTCGTCATCATTTTCACCGTCGTCGTTGTTGTCGTTGTCGCGTGCGTCTCCGTGTCCGTCACCATCGTCGCCGTCCTCGCAGCGGTCGCCGTCACCGTCGTCGCGGTCGCCGTCACCGTCGTCGTGGTCGTCGTCACCGTCGTCTGTTGCGGCGCCCGCCGCGTCGTTGGTCCGCGTGCCGTCCGTGCTACAGTTGCTACAGTCGACGCCACCGCCTCCTCCGACGTCGCACCGTCGCCGGTGCGTGGCGTGAGCGCGTCCCCGAGACATGACGGCGCGTCAGCACCGTCACGCCGCTGCCGTCGCGATCACCACCGCCACCACGACGTCGTTGTCGTCACCGTCACCGTTGAACGCCGTTACCGCCGTTGACTCCTCCGACACGACACGTACCTACTCCTGTTCCTCCAAATCTTCCACCTCCACGTCCTCATCGTCCTTCCCGTCCTCCAACGCCACCCATTTCACCCGCTACACGTCACCGTTATCCTCCGCGACAACAGCAGCCACCTACGCAGCCACCTCCTCGTTATGGTCCCCGTCAACATGTCTTGACACCGGTCCATGCTTCTGTGTTATATCAAAAGTACAGAGGTAAAAACCGTAAAATATGAACATAAATATATTATAATCCTCATAGTGTTTTATAGTGCGTTTTAATGTACCATCGTAATAATTAAATGTAAATATTATGTTATGCACTTTATTTGCGAGCCAGTGATTTTAATTAAATAATATGACATTATGCCTGAAATTATGTGATGTTCGACGTCCAATAATTTTTAAACAATCGGCCCACCATTCGAACGACATTTTGGACTCTAAATACGACCAATTATTACTGTTTGTTTGGAAAAACGAAAATAATTATTCTCTAAATGATTTATAAACACTATTTTGTTTTCTGGCTCTCTCTCATCTCTAATCCCGCAGTAAACACGTCTGTGTAAACTTTAGATAATGTGTAAAAAAATATAAATCTCGTGGGCGTTGTTAATTATATACGTTCGTACTTACTTACTACAACACATATCGTATGTTTTAATTCTATTATAACTACTGACTGGTACAGAAGTACAATTATTCTACAAGATATCGATACGTTTTTAATCGTAAAACCAAATGCCGCATAACAAAATAAGGGACTACCTACATTATTGTATTGTATTAAATAAATAATTCAGTAAAAAGTGACCGACCACCTCATGATAATAACACCATACATAATATTAACAATAAATTATCAAAAACACAAGATCTGGGTATTTTTTATAAGCTATAATAGTTTAATTAGTATAAATTATTTATTGCAAATTAACTTATGCAAAATATGAATATTACGACTAACAAATGAGTAAATATCAGTGTCATTATCATTATTAGTTTCAAATAATTTATTGCTTTATTATTACATTCAAGCTTTCACACAAATAATCATTTATACGCGCGGTCTCTGCTTATAATATAATATAATGTCAGTATAACAGAGTATAATAAAAGGTATTCACGATTTGGTTTTTCTAGTAAACAGATTATATTTTTTGATAAAACAAAAATTTGGCTAGTGATGTATAATAACAAGATTTTTTTTTAATGGACTGAAATGTTTTTGTTACACAAAAATATTAACTGCATGGGTCATTAGGTTCTAAACTATATAAATAAACTATATTATGCCATAAGTATAAATTGCGAACAAAATCTCACATAAAATAATTAACTAATTGTCTGTGGTATGTATACATCATTTTGAGGAGTTTAACAACTTTTAAAACGCCCTCACTTACCTTTATTTCACAATTTTGGATTGATCCCAAGTATTATAAAATTATATTTAAGTATATTATATTTCACGAGATAAGATAGTTCTCAGCAATAAATCGTTTTTATTTTTATTATATTCACAAAATGGTAAAATTTATTAATTCATGTCCACGTGTATACTGCAATAGGAACATTACATTTTTATTTATTCGATGCATTAGCGGACGACAATACTATTATTATACTACGATGAAAATGTAATATTCCGTGTTTGTACAATTAGTTATAAATATTGCATGTCAATGGTACAGTAATAACAAAATTGAAATTGTCATTAATTGTACTTGCTAAGAAAAAAACATTTGCGCGCACCGCATCGCTGATAAAAAGTATTATAAATCAGTAATATGAAAATTTGTTTCATTTGATTGTTATTTCTAAAATACGTGTTTGTATTCGATACGTAATATCTATATCATAATAAGATTCACTGAGATCAGTGCTTACTTATCAGGTTTCAGGTATGGTAACTATTATAATTTCTAATATCCTGATGGTACTTAATTATTGTGTAGACACTTCATTCAAGTACAATGGACATTTCTGCAATTACTAAAGGTCGTCATGACATCATTACTTCATACTTAATCGAAATAATATGATATGTTATTTCTATATTTCCGATCGACATGCATAACAAAGTCATTGATATGGCAAATCATCGTATTTTTCTTCCGTTTTAATATAATTAAAAATTTAAATAAACCTATATTTATTTTTATAAAATTAATTTGATTTTACTTACACTATTGCATTTAATAAGTATTTTAATGCTAATATACAGACAACTAAAATAATCTATGTGGTAATAGTTCAAGCGAATTAAACATTATAAGCTATAACGTAAAAATATTTTAATGTTAATTCTGATCAATTTGTTTACAGAAACGTAATGTTATTATATCGAATGTACATTTTTTTGTCTTTATACAAGTACGTATAATATGATAGTACATAATCTTAATTATTATGTTTTCTTAATGTAGATTAAAAAAAATAATAATAAAAAATAAACACAATACTTAAGTGATAGTATATTATGGCAATTTTTTTTTTTTTAAGAAGTTAATTTTTTCGGAAAAGCACATTAATTTATGAGACAATTAAACAATTTTAAATAACTGTAATTAGCACCTTACTAGATAAAAAATATAATAAATATGATATTTTAACGAGATCGTAATTTGAGTACTTATGTAGTTTTCAAGGGAATAGTTTAACTCATTGAAGAAATAAAATATGACTATCTTTTTAAAACTATACCACTATATTGTTCCATTGGTTTACATCAATAATGTTTTGCTGTTTATTAAAATATATATATATATATATATATTATTTTCAAATAATACTAAAACTAAAATAACATATAACTTTTTATAAATGGCGTACAGTATTTCTAATTATTTTATTGAGTGATGTCACATATCCTTTTGACAAAAAAGTTATACAAATATATTATACTATATATTTATGCATTTGAATAATAAATGCCCATTTATAATACATTGTAGTAATGGGAAAAAGGACATGACATGTCACTTTTCACCCACGGTCACGGTGTAAAATATATTATTGAATATGCTTAGGATTCAACGAGACAGATGATATTTTACGCACCCTTAGTTTGACATTTTACAAAACGCCGAATATATAAAAAAAAAAAAAAATGTTCAGATCAAATAACGAAAAGAATCCGAAAATTCGATGATAACTTTCATTGAAAGCGATTTTTATTCAAAATAGAAACAAAATAGTCCCCACATAAATTTTGAAAAACGATGTATTTCCTGTACGTCAGATTATTTTAAGTGTGAAAAAAAAAACATTCAATCGATGTGAGTAATATTATTCTATTTCAACCATTTACGATGATATTTTATGTTTCTATAATTCTTTACTACTTATCGCACCACTTTTTACGAAAGATACAAATAGGAATAAGGATGGCAGTGGCTGTGCATTCATTCAGTGATTTCCCCCATGGCAACGAATGACTACGGTATACTGCGGCGGCAATGATCTACCTCATTACGTCCGGCACACAGTAACCCCTCTGTATTAATTGCTGTTTAAACACGCATATATATAAGCACACGTGCCCTAGAGAAAGTCTCGTTATATTATCTCTCCATCTCTACGGTATCCTTTTTTCGGGCCGGGTTCATCATAAATCACGGAATCCTAAGCGCACTCACCTCCGCCCCATCGTTCAAGCACATAATAATATAAGTGCCTTATATCCCTATATAACACCTCCGCCGTTGCGTCCTCGAGCCACTGTACGTTGCAGTGTTTCTCCGACCAAAATTCCAAAGTCTTCGTATGGGTACTATATATTAACCCACCCCCTGGCTCCGGCAGCGGTGTGCGTCCACCCGTATCCGGCACGGAATATGTTGGGTGTGTCTGGCGGATTTGATAATAGTCGATAAATTACACCTTCGATTAAATCGTCAAATAGATATTTCACATACGGCGCGCTTGCCGACTTGATCTTGGATCACCGTTATTGTTTTAACGGCGGGTGAACGATATAATATTATAATATTGTCGGTGTAGCGACAAGCTAAAATTACCCGTGTAGGTATAAGTACAATATACGTGCTAATTAAAACTCATTCATAAATGGATATAGAAAATTCCACTGTCCGCTGTTCGATTTGGCATGACACTACGTAATATAATATTATACATTTATACTGCACTTATCATGAGCAAGATATCCGCATTGTCCGTGCATTTTTCATATGAATTAAATTATTAAAATTGTTGTCGTGAAACCCATACGCACGTGCGTGCGTGCGTGTGTGTGTGTGTGTGTGTGTAAAAATATCAAAACAAATATGACGGGGAGGGGGGTTAAAGTCGACGGTGGTGAGCGTTGATCGAAATCAAACGGTAATGATAGCAGGAAAGTTTTCCGCCCGTGCACTGGGAGCTGACTCGAAACCGATGTACTTTATACTGTACTTTGTAAAAGAAATTGTGTTCAAGAAGTCGAGAGGAATACCGGATATCAGAGCAAAACTTTTCACCTTCTAACTTATTATTTAGTTCAATATCTCAAGTTTTCTAGCGTAGTTACTTAAATTTACGGTTATACATTCATATACACGCAAATCATCGTTACTGTTATTTAGCCCATTGCAGTAGGTACCTGCAATAAATCCACTCGAGCCACAACTTTACCACAATACCACAACAGTAAATTCCTATGACAATTCGAATTGCACTCAGGTATAGAGAACGATCATATTATGTAATATATAATACTAACGGCAGTACAGAGGTACTTACCTATATCGTAAATCAGTCATTCAAGAGTATCGTTTTCCTATCGAATAAATTTGTAAAGGTTTATATTTTATTTTATTTTGGTTCTTATACAATTTGCTTCTATACTTGATTTTTTTTTTTAATTGAAGTGTAAAGTTATTAAGAACATTTAACATATTATTTGTTTGTAGGTACCACATATTATGAACATTTTTTTAATTTGAATGATTATAATGATGGTGTAATGTATGAAAATACTTCTAGTTCAAATCCACTGACATATTGATTATAAATACATAGCTGATCACACGACGCATTGTTAAAATCACCTGCGTATAAAAATTGAAAATAATAGCTATAAAAAATAACAGATTTTGAAACAATTTGTGGCTTTATTGATTTGAATAACTTAGCTAGGTACCTAATTTAACTACATCGTGGTGGTTCAGTAATTTTTTTATGTAAGTTTAAACAAATTATATAGGTATATAATACTAACATGAGAGGGAGGGGGTATAAATTCCTTACACTCAGTGCTCGAAGTGGGGGGGGGGGGGGGATACGGAGTGATAGCATCCCTCTACTTTTTTGTTAGATGAAGAATAGAAGAATGCTTTTGATGATATCAGGAAATCTGAATTGTAATAGGCATCCCTCCACTTATCATGAGCCATTTCGACCGCTGTACATGGATGCTTATTACTGATACTTTTCATGTACCTATTATTCTATATACTTTGTTAAATAATGATGAAACCACTTGTAAATTACAATCACAAGCTTAGAAATATATTTGAAAAAAATCATGATTTTTTAGTGAAAATCGGTAAAAATATCTTAATTTCTCCCAAATCATAATAGTACCATAATTTTGATTAAATCATATACAAATATCATTTCTGTGTCAAGATTATGTGTAAAATATCGAAAATCTTAATAATAACATATAACTAGTACAAATTATATCGCATTAGATATTAAATGCAACTATACACAAATAACCAGTCTTGTAAAGTACCTGAGTAAAAGTATTTGAGTAAAAGTATTCAAATACTTTTTAAGTACTCAAATACGTATTCTAAATACATTTGAAAAAAGTACTTGGGTACAGTATTTGAATACTTTTTTGAGAGTATTTGTATTTAAAATCAAATACTATTTTTAAATGCTTTTTTCGTCTTACTTTATTTACAGGGACGCCAAAGTTAAATAAAATAATACAAATTTGAAATTGTACAACATTTTTATTTATAGATCATTCATCGTTGTATTTTGATATATATTGTAATATTTTTAGTGGTCTATAATTTAATTTAATGTATACACTATACAGTTCGTCGATTTCCTAATAACATTTCACCATTTGAAATACCTTTACTCGAATTATAGACATTATACACGCAACGCAATGGTTATATTTGTAACCAGTTTAGGCCTTTAGGGACATTACAATGTCCGGTTAAGTGTCGGTTAACTTTAACCAGATAATGTAAGAACGGCCCCCTTCGACTAAACTATGGATTGTGTACTAGTTAAAACTTAAAAGCATCAAGTATCAATACGCCATTTGTATCGTGCTGATTTTATTATATTTTAGATTCTGAGTGGAACGATGAATGTATTGATTTTACAATGATGTGTGTTTTTTTTTTTTTTTTTTTTTTTTTAATTTTTTTTTAAATTTTTTTTTTGTGTCTGTCATCAGCTTTTAGGACAGTAAAAGTGCTTGGATATTCTTAAACAGTACCTTTTCTGATAGGAAAGTGAATCTAGTTGGTACTTTGGGTTGTCAAAAGTAAAATTTTTCCAATAGTTTTCAAAAGCGCCGTGAAAAACAAAAGAAATATATATATATATATTTCCATTTTCTATACATGATAAAATTTTCAAAATATTTTGATTTGTTTTGAGCTGTTTACGGACAATTTCAGTTTCCAATTTAATTAGTTTTTTTTTCTATGAATGTCAATAAAACTCTATTTGTTAAGTAAAAATACTTGAAAATTTAATACAAGGCTCCTACTATATTGTTACAATGAGATTTGAAAAATATTAAAAATCCTTAGTCACAGTTTTTTTTTATTAGCATTTAAAGTTCAAAAATTGACAAAATATGTAAAAATCACGAAAATTAACAAATTATTTTGAGTCAATAACTCGTAAACATTTTTCTTTTTAGAACTAAGATTTTAAAATGCAATACAAGATTCCTTATAGGTTAATCTACCTTTATCAAAAAAAAAATGTCTATAAGAAACTCAAATTAAATTTTTATGAGCGTTTGAAATTCATATTTTTACAACATTTGATATTCGCTCGATTTCTCATGTGACAAAATTCTTATTTTATTGTAATTAAAAAACGAATGACTGTAGATATTTGAAATTTTCACTGAATATTTATATTAGCATTTTCTATATACGATAAAATTTTGAAAATAATTTGACTCTTTTTGAGCTGTGTACAGACATTGTAAGTTTTCAATTTTTTTAGTTTTTTTTTCTATGAATATCAATAAAATTTTATTTGTATGATAAAAATGCGTGAAAATTTAATGCACGGCTCCTGGTATATTGTTACAATAGCAATAATATATTGTAAAATATTAAAAATACATAGGTACACATTTTTTTATAAGCATTTGAAGTTAAAATTTTGACAAAATTTATCAAATTTAAAATTGAATAATTATTTTGTAGTTAAAAATTATTAAAATGTTCAACTTTTATACCTAAGGATTGAAAATTTAAAGCAATATTTCACGTAAATATTTAATTCTGTTACCAAAAATTCTAAGAAATACATAAGCACAGTTTATTTTTATAGTCATTTTAAGTTCAAATTTGGACGAAATTACATATAAAAAAACCTGGAATAACTATTTTAGTTATTTTGTTGTGATTGTATAATATTACTTGTGAGTACTTGAAACTTCTAAAGTATACTATTATATATCTATGATAGTACAACGGTTTGTTGTTGATGTATAACTCGTTACCTAATGGATATTGTGATATGATTGATTTGGAATTTATTATTGATACCTATTATAGGTCAATTTTTTTTTAATACTATATGATAAGTATATCCTATATATAGGTATGTCTAAT